>NC_140952.1:54987468-55262468 GCF_014529385.1 Adiantum capillus-veneris | reverse complement strand
CTCTCTCTCTCTCTCTCTCTCTCTCTCTCTCTCTCTCTCTCTCTCTCTCTCTCTCTCTCTCTCTCTCTCTCTCTCTCTCTCTCTCTCTCTGTTGTTCTGTTCGTCTTCCTTGAGCTCACCAATATTCCACGCTACCTAGCTTCTGGCTCACAACCCTTAAGTTTTCTTCCATTGCCACCTGGCACGTCTGAAACTGTTCTCCCTTATAGAGTAATATAGATAAGGCCAATATAAGGACCCCAAATCAGTCCACAGCACCGTGCCTTGATTTCAAGGGGTTTCAGCAAATGGATTCCGGCTCGGCCACAAGGTGTCAAAACATATTGTATTGGCTAGGGTAGAGGACGTTACAGGTGTAGGATCTCACAGCAAAAGCGGTGGCGTTGGCGATGGAGCGCAAAGGACATGCGAGCGTTGCATATATTTTCAATGTAACAAAAGATGCAACCAGTGAACAACCAATACACCCATGGGGGTTAGCAGGGCATCAGCGAGCAGGAATTGAACCTGTAATCCGAACAATCTTCGACGGGCACTTCAGAGCTGCGCTAACCAATTCTTGTGAGCGCATGGGTTGCTTCTTTCTCGCGACCATCTTTTTTATTAGGGGGTGATTTATCGTAGTTCAGGGGCTATTGGCCCCTCTACCCTAAAGGTGATGTGGCAATTTGTAAAATTTTGGTATGATAGTTCAAGATTTTCTGATATTTATTCCTTTTTGACAATTGAGATCCGTTTTTGAGTGCTTAGAATGTATTTTGTCGCAATTTACCTCCTAAAATAAAGTTGATCATGTCGAAAAATAATGAAGCGATTTATCTCCAAAGCCTACATAACCAACTTAAATTCTAGTTTTAGCATCTTGTATTGATAGACAATCACTCTTCTTATAAAAAACTACAAATTTTTTTTATCTTTGGAGGAATATAATATCGTGACAAGGGGTATTTTGGGAATTTCAGAAAATCTGAAGGGCATTTTGGGAATTAATGACAAAATATTGGGGGTATTTTGAGAATTTTTAAAATTTGAGGGGGAATTTTGCGAATTTCCACAAATTAGAGGTGTATTTTGGTAATTTTCCCTAAAAATTTTTGGTTAGACGATGACTCAATGAGTAGCATTAGATATTTTAATTATAAACGCTTAAGGGAATGGCAATGGCATGGCTTTCCCTAAACTAGATCAGCCACAAGGCGACACTTGCTCGACATTGAGGAAGGATAGGGTGGGAGGAGTCACGTGTTGTGCATGTGAGAAAATTAGAGCAGCATCATTGCCTCTACATCCCCCCCCCCCCCCCCCCCAAACTATGTCAATGAGAGAGAGAGAGAGAGAGAGAGAGAGAGAGAGAGAAAGAGAGAGAGACTACCTGACTGGCTTGCACTGGGAGCTCTAGCTCAGCAGCTCATCTGCTGCACAAGAGAGATGGAGGGTGGTGCGGATTGAACGAGGATGAATTTTCAAACAAAGGGCAGTATCCCAATTGTGATGTTGAAGAGACCTAACTTTTTTATTGAAGACTCCGTCCCGTCCGAACATAGTAGCAGGTGACAAAAACAAAAAGTAAAACTTCTCTGGCGTGAATCCACCCTCATTGAAAATATCTCAATAGATTACATCAAGGTGCCACATTTTAAAATGCCCAAATAACAATCATCTCTCTCTCTCTCTCTCTCTCTCTCTCTCTCTCTCTCCACAAGGGGTGGGGGGCCTTGCCCAAAGTTTGGTGGGTCCGGAAATTTGCAAAATCATTTTAGTTCAATGAGCATGCGCCACAAGGGATGCATGCCCCTTTGTGCTTCTTTGCCGCCGAGCTGTTTAAACCCAGCATGAGCATCAACCTACAGCATTCTGTGGTGAGTGAGGAATGATGATCAAGAGAAACCATTGTAAGGATTTCTCATGTTGCATCTCTTAGAGAGGCATCATTGCCATTCTATAGGTTTCATACATGCATTTATCTTTACACCTATCTTGGCAATGATTTAAATCAAGGTATTAAAAACATCATTCTCCTCGCCCTATTTGACATCGTTAGTTGCCTTTCGTGGTCAAACTTTTGGTTTCATATTTTGCATTTGGAGAATGTGATGATAAATCCTAGAGTTAAACGATTTTAAATATTTACTCACATATAATGCACCAGTAAGATGGATTACACAATACCTTTTTGCATCGGGCTAAAACTAGCCTGCTAGCCGACATAGTCTAAGTGACTTGCATTACATATATATGTGTATTTTTAAAAGAGTGCAAATATTGTAGCATCGTAATTGTGGGTGTTTTTTTTATGTAATCATTGGTTGACCTTCATGTAGCACCTTCCATTGTGCTCACAAGCCCCGTAGACTTTGAAGCTACACCATAGGATGCAACGTAACTAATGATGGTCGATTAAATCCGTGCATGTTTTCTCAATACACACTTTTGAAAATTCATATATAAGTGAAAGTAATCTACAAAAAATTGCTTAACTTGGTGATATGTTTATTTGAGTCAAATTATGCTTAAGTAGTTTGCAATTTCATAAAGGCCATCCTATATTGAAAATAGATTTTGAGAGCTATTTATTTGAAATACTTCATGTAACTTATTTGGTTTTCATCATTTCTTTTCATGGGATTTGCTCAACTTTTGCTCTGCTCGGAAAAACTTGCTCGAGGTTCGGTAAAACTCCTTGGTAATGGTGCTTTATCCATAATTTTTACTGCCTTTGAAAGGATGCAATGCTAGGCATCCTCATAGGGAACAAACTTTGCTTTGTGGTGGAAGATGCAGAGAGCCTTGGTGTCTGAGGGTGTGGTTGAGAGCCATGGCCTAGTCTAAGGACACAATTAGAGAGATATATGATATGTACGAGCATGATGGCAAAAACACAGAGAGAAACCGTCTGTGTGAAGGCGATGTCAAAGATAGAGATAGAGATGGAGAAGCTCTGTGCGGACGAGTAGAGGGAGGCTTCTTTTCCTTTAGGATTTAGAGATCCGGTCTGAATGCAAGAAATGAATGGGGTTTTGGAGTTTTGGACCGAGTAGCTAGAACAAATGTAGATTTGTAGTTTTCTAAAATGATTAGGTCTCCACAATTTGGAAAAAATAAAAACTCCATCTAAAATGTAAAAGTGAAGGATGTAGAAAATGAAAAGCTTTTTGCATTTGGGAAATCAAAAGACTTTTTTTCTTTTTGGCAAAACTCACACACTATGAGTGGAAAATATATTGAAAACCATTAAAAAATTACAATGCAATCCATGCTCACCCGAGCCATGGCATCCATGAGTTCAAACGGATATACGGTGACCAAAAAGAATTACAAAGTATCGGCTAACAGGGGAACCACCCCACCACAAAATCTCGGGAAGGCTACTACAAGAGAAAGCACCAAGATGAACAAAAGAGCATGCCGCCATAAGGGGGGAGCCTGAGAGCTCCATCACCAATGCAAGAGAGATCAGTCGAAGAAGGCACATCCAAGCCGAAGACAACACATCCACCCCATTCTTTTGATGAGAGTCTTGCACCTTCAGTGGGAGGATCGACGAAGCCACCAGGAAAATGCCAGTCTGCCACCCCAGCATAACCTGTCGCCGAGCCAGGCAAAACACCATTGGGCAAACATGGAACCACCAACTGCACCAAGCAACCACCAACCACACCTTCGCATATCGCCTTGGTGGACTTCATTCCCTTACAAAGGAAGGAGGGACAGCCGCCAGCCCCCCTGCCCAAAAATCGATAGTGCGAGGTTGATGCCGACGAGCAGGATCAAGATCGACAAGGGCCCCTCCCCTCGGGGACAACCTTCAAACACCTGCGGAACATGGCACCTCCCCGAAAACACCGCATCCGCCATGCCCGTCATTCCCTGAGCCAATAGGAGTGTTCGTAACCCCAGGCAAAGCCACCTGGAGCATTCCCTGGCTCATGCACGTTGTCATAATAACTGATATCTAACTCTCCTAAATTATTACTCATCATTTAATATGGGGAAGTACCAGGGGAAAAAAGTCTAGAATATTGGTTAGGCGGTCACAATAGGGATCTAAAGGAGGGAAAATAGGGATCCAAAGGGGGGGCCATTTGCAAAAGAGCAATGTGCATCAATCGGCTTCAAAAACCCTAAGGTTCAGCCCATTAAGACTTCCAAAATGCTAAGGTTCCAAAATTCAAAGGTAATGTCCAATGGTCAAACCTTAGGGTAAATTGGATGCTTGTGGGAAGACTCAAAAGTCTTCCCACATCCCTATCTTGTAGGGGGCAAGCCCTTTTAGTAGGGGATGAGAGAGAAACAGACACACACCCTTGCAAGCTCCCTTTAAACAAAGGGCATAGTGGACATATATCAGCTCCCTAGCCCAGTTGCCCTCAAGGTGCATTCAAATCCTATTGGATGGCCATAGAGGTGGACCAATGAGAATTAGGCTAGAGTAGATTTAGTTTAATTCATTTAAAAACACTTGATACAAGAATTAATAGAAATTAAGCTCTCTAGAAGACTGTTGGATAGTCTCCCAAGGGGTCCAATGAGCATTCAACAGCCCATTGGCTTGCCTGATTCCTATTGGCCTGAAGACTAAGAGGTCCAATGAGAGTTTAATTGCATTATTTAAATACCTAAAGCTCTCACAAAAGGGGAAAGAGGGACACATGTCACAAGGCTATCACTTATGCTTCTTAATTGTGATTGGCTAAGCTTTGCAAGGGCCAATAACATGCCAACATGAGCAAATAGCAAGAGAGGCGACCAAGAGAGAGAGAGGGGGCTGATTTTTGTAGGGCATTATCACACTCACACTCACACTCACACTCACACAATATCATGTGTGAAGGAAAGAAGACTATCTCCATCTCAAGCTTTAATGGAAAGCTCATCATCTACTCCAAGCTTGTGAGAAGGGAGGCCTACACCAACAATTCTTGGCTTTGTGATGCAAATCCAACCAAGAGCCAAGCTCCAATGCATGCTCATCTCCTCTACCATGCTAATTACTAAGCTATGCTAAGCTATTAAGTGTGATTATGTGAGGAGACATACTTCTTTCTTGTAAGAATACTTCTTCTTCCTCTCGATCTACTCTCATACCCCGCTAGCTCTCACCATCTTCAAAGATGTGTGAGGTCTTGGGTCTCAGACCGTGAGAGAATTGATGTTGTGTTTTCAAGTGTAAGATTGATTCTTGAAGATTCCATCTTCATTGCACCAACAAGTTATTGAAGGAACACAAAGTATTGTATTGTACAATGCCTCCCTTGATGGGGGGAACCTATAATACAAAGCCTTTTGGAGGGGGGACCGAAATCCGGTCCTCAACTATTGTCAATATCTTAATTTCTCTCTCTTTTTTAAGTATTGTTCATGCCTATCTAACTAGGTGTTATGCTTTTGTTGCTATCTCCATCCAAGCACTCTTGCTATGCTCATTAGGAATCTATTCTAATGAAATGCTCACTATGTCTATGTTATTTTTTGCTACACACAAGCTACTAGACCATTAAATGTTACATTGGTATCAGAGCACAAGGTTTCTCTTTTCTTTCTCAAGAAGAGAGGTCCTCAAGCGAACTATAAATGGTTGGTATTATTAATTGCAATTGAGTAAGTAGAATAGGGATTTTTCAGCCTTGCAGTGCGCCCGCTTCGTGCAGATAATGGGGCATCACCGTCGAGATCTATGGTCTTAATAGTGGAGTCCTACGGGGCACCACTATTGAGCTATTAGAAGCTTGACAGGAGCCGGTATTTTTTTGGTGGTGAAAGACCCTCTCTTCTATTCGTTGCAATTAATGATATTCAAGCCACGAGTACAGGAGCTTGAGTGCTTTTCTAAAGGGGTTAAGAGGAGTAGCAACTAGGGCTTGAAGTGCCAAAGTACGCTTAAACTTTTTACACCTACGAGTTGTTAAAATGGCTGACAATAGTAAAGAGAGTGAAATTAATGTTGATAGCTTTGATTTTGCTAATGAACATGCTACTAATGATGCCCCTATGCTTGTTAATTACCTTGTTACTAGGCTTCAACAAGCCATGGGCAATCCATCCCTCCAAAATGAAGTGCAACGGCAGCTACGTGCTCATGGGATTCTCCAAACTCCCCACCAAGAAGAGAGAGTACCTAGGAAACCTCCTTGTGAGACTTCCAAAAGAGGCCTCTCTTCGATAAGGAAAGAAGAAGAGGATCCATATGAAGGGCTCAAAAATCTACTACTTGACGATGCATCTCCTTCCCAAAGGAGAACTCAAGTTTCAATGGTAGAGCCCCCACCGAAAGAATGAGAAAGAAGTGAGTCTCCTGCCACCTCGACGGAGATGGCTCCACGAAGACGGCGGGAAAAACGCTCTCCAACACGCCCTAAACAGAGAAGACCATCGCACACTTCTCCACACCATAATTGTTGGGAGAAGAGGGGGAGATCGACCGCTTAAAGTACTCAACATAAGCTTTCAAGCCATCACCATCAAACTGTCCACCTCTTCTTCCAATTTCCAAGCACACACACTCACCTAGACTATGACACACACACACACAGTAAACAGAGAATTGATATAGACAAGCTTGTAAGGAGGTGTAAGAGATGTGTAAGAGATGGAGACTAGATTAGAGTACACAGCAAAATAACCATAGCTTAAGAGAGTAGAGAAGAGAATCTGCAAGAGAAAGGCCTAAATCTAGCCCCAAACTCCACGTCACCTCTCTTGTGGAGTTGGTATTTAATATATTATTTTTGAGTTTGAGGTGCCAAAAATGAGGCCCCTCTTTTACAACCACTTCACTTTTGTAAATGAGTGAAGCTCATTAGTTCTTGCATGACCCATAAGGGGAGTTCCCACTACAAATATTTACAGAGCCATAGTGGCTTATTGAAATGAGATTCTAAGATACTGTGCAACTATAAAATGGCCAAGAATAATTGTCGTCGCCTCTTCATCAACTCCCCGCATTCCACTCTACAAAATCATCATCAACTCAATTAGTAAAATAAATAGACAGCACATAATTAACCATTACGCCCAGCTATCCCAATTGCAGTTAACCACTACAACAGGAGGGTGCCCAATCTCGTAACATCCCTCCCACCAGGGATAGCAACTGTCCTCAGTTGCTCAATAGAGAAATCAACTGGACCGTGAGTGATGGAAAGTGTGGAGAAGGTTGGGAAAGTTGCGAAAAAACTTTTCAGGCATCCATTTGGCATCCTCTCTAGGGTGGCCCTTGAAAGTCAAAAGGTAACGGTTATAAACCATTCCAGTGCGTGTAGTGGTGGTCTCATGGTCAACTATTTTGTCAGGGATGAGTTGCTCTTCTTGGTCTACAAGTGAAGGTGGGTCTTCGTAAATGTGGTGTGTAGGTAGGGGTCCTCTGAATGGTCGTAAAAGACTAATGTGAAATGCATGGTGAATGTGCCAATGTGCAGGTAATTCTAAACGAAAAGAAACATCATTAATGACAGCTGAAATTTTGAAAGGTCCATAAAAACGAGGAGCAAGCTTAACAAAGACATTAGTATCAACACTTTTGATCCTTCGTTTTTCGATGCGAAGTAAAACATGATCATCTTCTTTGAATTGGTGTGCCTTGCGGTGCTTGTTAGCATGCTTGGTGTAAAGTTCTTGTGAGTGTTTAATGGCAGAATGCACACTTGCATAAATAGCATGAAAGTCAGTAGTGAAATCATCAGCGGCAGGCACAACATTAGAAAGACGTGAAGCAGGAGTAGGAAGTGAGTGACCGTATACAATTTCAAAGGGAGATTTACCCGTGGCAGTGTGAGTGGTGTTGTTGTATGCAAATTGCAAAATATGTAGGTAGTCATCCCATTTCTTAGGTTGAGAGGAAACATAAGCCTTTAGCAAATCAATGATTGTGCGATTTGTGACTTCAGTTTGACCATTGGATTCAGGATGAAATGCAGAAGTGAAGTCAAGTGTAGTGCCAAGATTTTCAAACACAGTAGTCCAAAAAGCACTACAAAATTTTGAATCTCGATCATAAATAATCACTTTAGGCAAACCATGATGTGGAAAAACAGTCTTCAGAAACAAAAGTGCAGCTTGATGTGCTGTGAGTGTTTTCTTACATGGAACGAAGTACGCTTGTTTAGAGAAACGATCAATAATAGTCCATATCATGTCATGTTTGTGCGTTGTGAGTGGGAAACCAGTAACAAAATCCATTGAAATATGTTCCCAAGGTCTTTCAAGAATGGGGAGAGGGTGTAAAAGTCCCAATTTCTTACCTGTAGCTGCTTTGATTTTTTGACAAATCAAACAAGTGGACACATACTGTTTAACATCCATTCTCATAGTAGGCCAATAGAAATCACGACATAAATTTTGAAAAGTTGCAGCAAATCCTCTATGTCCAGCATAAGGTGGTTTTTGCAATTCTTCAATAATTAATGTACGAAAAGATTTAGTCACACACAATTTTTGTTTGAAATAAAGGAAGTTTTCTTGAATAGTGTATTCGAGAAATGTGTGTACAGAATTATCAAGCATGTGCAACCATGTCGTTTTGAAGTCATCGTCATGTGCATAAGTGTCAGGCATAGTGTCAAATGAAGTTCCCGTAATGGTTGATAGATGATTAAGTGAGGGTCTTCTACTCAAGGCATCAGCTACAATGTTTTCTTTACCAGGCTGGTATTTAATGTTGGGCTGAAAACTTTGAATAAAAGCGGCCCACTTAATATGTCTATCATCTATTAAAGGCTGAGAAAGTAAATATTTGATACTTTGTTGATCAGTTTTAATGATCAAGTCAGTACCCATTACATAGTGTTTCCAGATTTTCAATGCATGTACCACAGCAGTCAATTCTTTATCATAAGTACTGAACTTTATTTCAGACGGTTTGAATTTACGACTTTCGAAAGCAATGGGATGGTTATCTTGCATAAGGACTGCACCGATACCTTTACCACTAGCATCAGTGACTACCACAAAGAATGGTCGTTCAAAATCAGGCAATTGCAATACAGGTTCATTAGTCAAATCATGTTTAAGTGCATTAAATGAGCTTTCTTGCAAATCAGTCCATTCATAAGGCGTGTTTTTCTTCAACAAGAGAGTCAAATAATGTGCTTTGTAAGCAAAATTACGAACAAATTTCTTGTAATAGCTGCAAAGACCAAGAAAAGATCGTAGCTCATGCAAGTTTTTGGGTCTCGGCCAGGATTGAATGGCTTCAATTTTCTTTGGATCGACATGAATTCCTTTACCCGATACAATATGTCCCAAATATTCAATTTCAGATTGGAAAAATGATCTCTTTTCAGGATTCAAATACAAGTGATTTTGTGCAAGCAGATCAAATACACGTGTTAAATGTTGCTTATGGTCTTCTTCAGATTTACTGAATACCAAAATGTCATCAAAAAATACAATCACAAAATCTTGATGGTCAATGAAAATTCGATTCATCATGCGTGTGAATGTAGCTGGTGCATTTGTCAAACCAAATGGCATGACAAGAAATTCATAATGCCCAGTTTGTGTTCTGAAAGCAGTTTTGTAGACATCATGTTCAAACATTTTGACTTGGTGATATCCTGATTTAAGGTCAATTTTGCTAAAGATGTTTGCCCCTTTCAGTTTGTCTAGTAGATCATCCACTCTAGGAATAGGAAACCTATTCTTAATGGTGATCTTGTTTAAAGCCCTGTAGTCGATACACATACGAAAGGTTCCATTTTTCTTCTTGACAAGAAGTACTGGAGCTCCGTATGGTGAACTACTAGGTCGGATTAGGCCTCGGTCAAGTAAATCAGTGATTTGAGTTTGTATTTCCCTGTGTGCGGTAGGATTTACACGATAAGGTGCTCTACAAGGAGGTTCACTACCCGGTATGATGTCAATTTGGTGGTCTTCTGGGCGTGATGGTGGAATTCCAGGTGGGAGATCATGCATGAAACAATCTTTAAATTGTGAGAGAAATTCATCGTGTGTGGAGTTACGTGAAGTTTCAGTTTCAACAGAAATTTGATTTACCAATACTAGATATGTTTTCCCCTGTTTTCGAATTGCTCGTTTGGCTTGAGTGTGAGAGAGGAGTGGAAATGTTTGATGTGCCAGTGTTGCTTGGATGGAGAATTTTTTATTATTATGAGTGAGAGACATTGTACGTGTTTTATAATTAATCAACGGGTCAAATTCATGACGAAATGGCATTCCCAAAATCATATCGAGTCCATGCAATGGTGCTACCAAAAATGTACGTGCTTGTGTGAATTCACCAATGCAAACTTCAACAGTGACTTGAGTTTTACAATTAAAACGTTGATTATTAAAAACAGTTTTGACCTTGTGGGGTGATGAAATTTCAGAGAGTGATAGTTGTTGTGCCAATCGTGTGGAAATGAAATCATGGCTACTACCATCATCTAGCAGAATGGTGACATTTTCACCCTTAACAGTGCCTTGCACTTTAAACAAAGTGTGAGGAGATATAGGAGTACCTGAGGATGGGTTGTCATCGTTATCATAATCAGGATCATATCCCTCACCGTAGTTAACTTCCACTTCATTGTCGTCGGGTGTAGCATCTTCGATGAGGTTAAGAGTAGCTCCGTTAGGGCGGTTGTTGTTGAAGGGTTTTTGACTTGAATTCCTGTTGACTCCATTTGAATGGCCATTGGATTGACCATTGCCCTTAGCATGACCATTTGGGCACTTATCTGCATAGTGACCATACTGAAAGCATTTAAAACACTTCACCTTTTTGTTACCATTAGAATTTGGAGGAAAACGCTGGTTGAAAGGATGTTGGTCGCCTCGTTGCTGAGTGTTGTTGTGGTTGTTAATCGTATGAGGATGAGCAGTGGCAGGAGGATTGTCAAATCTTCGTCTTTTAAAAAAGGTACGGCTTTGGTGTTTGCTTCTGTCAGAGTTAGGAGAGAAAGGAGGTCTCTTGTTGCGGTTAGTGTTAGCAGGTTGATCAGTGTGAGAGGAATGTCCACCTTTCTTCTTTTCTGCGTTGAGAGCCAAGTTAATGGCCTTTGACAGAGAATCTGGTTCGAACATATCTACCTCAGCACTAATTTGTAGTGCCAAGCCTGATATGTACTTTCGCTTCAATTTCCTGCGACTAACATGTTCAATAGCTTGCAATTGAATTAGACAATTCCAAAAACGGTCAGTGTAACCCTGTACATCTTCATTTCTACCCTGTCGAATTAAATCCCATTGACGTCGTGCTTTAGCTTTGTACTGTGTTGGCAAAAATTGGGGTAAAAACACTTTTTTGAATGCATTCCAGGTGCGTGGTCTTCTTCCATGTTGTTTGGTGGCGTTCCACCACAATGCAGCGCTGCTAGTGAGATGATTGGATGCACACTTTACCATTTCACGCTCGGGAAAGTCTTCATCATGAAAGTAGTCATCTAACTGACTAACCCATGCTAGAACCGTGCTCGCATCTTTAGTGCCATCAAAATCTTTGAAAGTGAAGGCTTTTCTGCTAATTTTGTTTTTCTTGGGTGCCGGTGCAGATTCGGTGCGTGCAGAATGTAATAATTTATCTTCAAGTTCTTGCCTTTGCATGCATTCATATGTGAGTGACTGCTGCAAATTTTGAAGTTGCTCTGCAATCGTGGGTGCATGAGGAAGATGTGCCATGATTGCGTGCTTTTCTTTTTTCTTTTTCTTTTTTTTTTAAAGTTTTTTTTCTTTCTTTTTCTTAAAAAAAAGTAAATAATTAAATGGTAATGCTTAAAAAGGCTATTTGGTGATATTCACAAATGCAATATGCGGAATAAAATAAAATAAATAACAAAAATGTAATGTACTTAGCTGAAAAAGAGCGGTGGCGTCCAGTCCAAAATGGCGATGCGCTAGGAAATTGCCAGAGAATAGACAGTCCGACGGTGTGTCACCGAGCCAGTTGAATTTCGTGGCACCCGATCTCTCGTATTCCCAAAATTAATGGTATTACATTTGGTAATTTCACCGTCCAATTAAATTGAATGTTATTTTCGAGTTTCCTGTATAGCTAGGCCAATGGAGCAGGTATTGTTCTTTTTTTTTTTTTTTTTTTTGATGCTCGCTTGCCGGCTTAGGACAGAGTGACCACCTTTTTATGCACTTCAACCCTTGAGTTGGCCAAACTTTGTAAGGAATGTCTTCTAAGCTTAATGTTCGATGGCACTCTTTTTTTGTTTTGTTTTTTTTGAAGCTTAATGGCCTCACTTTTTAAAGAGGTAAAGTTTTGAGGCTTGAAGCTTAATAGCCTCACTTTTTAACGCGTAAAGTTTTGAGGCTTTCTTAATGGCCACACTTTGAATTAAAAGGTGTGAATTGCAATTGCATGGAAAAAGTTGAAGACAACGAGCTCTCTCAAGCTGAGAACGACAGCGCCATTAAAGAATTGCACATGGTGACTAAAGGAGGAGGTTTTGGCCCGAGTGCAAGAAGGCAAAAGTACTCACACAGCCTGGTCGTCCATGTTGATAGCAATTTCGAGCTTTTTCGAATAGGTCGATTGAGAATTTTTTTTGTGTGTAAGCAAGGATTCCCACATAAATTTCTCGCCTTCTTTCTTCTCTTCGTTTATGCCTTCTGATGCCGCTTCCCAATGACAAGCCGAATCGATGTGACTCAAATTTCCCTGCTTGCTTTGACTCTTGCTCTCTCTTTCCTTTAGTAAACCATAATCCGCCTTCTCGTTCCCAATTTCAACTTCTCTTTCAAAGTTGTAATTAAGCTTTTCGACTTCTTTCAATTATGCGTCAGCTCACTGTCTTGTCCGTATCTTCATGTATACGCAAGGTTAACTAGTGCTTAAATTTAACCACTGAACATACCCGTTCTTGATCGTCTTAAAGCCGAATTTGAAAATTGTTTGCCGATTAGCCACCAATTAACAATCGAGTTTTTCTTTTGTGAACTCGATCAATTATACTTCGAATTTCCACGAACCCTTGAATCCTTGAATTGCAAAGTCGATAAATTGCAATTGGGGTTTTGTCGATTAGAGAAAACTCCTTCTTAAAACTGAAAACTGGTGCCGATTAATCCTCGAACCTGAGGCTCTGATACCACTGTTGGGTGAAGAGGGGGAGATCGACCGCTTAAAGTACTCAACATAAGCTTTCAAGCCATCACCATCAACTTGTCCACCTCTTCTTCCAATTTCCAAGCACACACACTCACCTAGACTATGACACACACACACAGTAAACAGAGAATTGATATAGACAAGCTTGTAAGGAGGTGTAAGAGATGTGTAAGAGATGGAGACTAGATTAGAGTACACAGCAAAATAACCATAGCTTAAGAGAGTAGAGAAGAGAATCTGCAAGAGAAAGGCCTAAATCTAGCCCCAAACTCCACGGCACCTCTCTTGTGGAGTTGGTATTTAATATATTATTTTTGAGTTTGAGGTGCCAAAAATGAGGCCCCTCTTTTACAACCACTTCACTTTTGTAAATGAGTGAAGCTCATTAGTTCTTGCATGACCCATAAGGGGAGTTCCCACTACAAATATTTACAGAGCCATAGTGGCTTATTGAAATGAGATTCTAAGATACTGTGCAACTATAAAATGGCCAAGAATAATTGCCGTCGCCTCTTCATCAACTCCCCGCATTCCACTCTACAAAATCATCATCAACTCAATTAGTAAAATAAATAGACAGCACATAATTAACCATTACGCCCAGCTATCCCAATTGCAGTTAACCACTACAACAGGAGGGTGCCCAATCTCGTAACAATAATTCCAAGAGGGACGACAAAAAATAAGAGAAGAAAAAGGCGAGAAAGAGATCACCCTCTTCTCCATCTTCTTCCTCCTCTTCCTCTTATGAAGAAAGTGGTGGTGCAGACAAGGAGGAACAAGGGAAGAAAAAGGCAAGAAAGAGGTCACCCTCTTCTCCATCCTCCTCAAATTCTTCCTCTTTTGAAGAAAGTGATGGTGCAGCTTTCAAACCACCAAAAAGAAGAGGCCATAGGAAATCCTATGCCGCATGGAAGAGGTCGTCCAAGCTCAAAAAGTTCAAAGAGGGAGGAAAGAACATCTCTTTCTTTACCTACAATGGCACCTTTGGTGCTACGGACAATTTTTTGGCCTTCATCCAACAATTCAATGCGGCGTTTGGAGATGAGGGCTTCTCTAAGCTACACCATATAGCTATGCATTTTCAAAAGTCCGCCAGGCAATGGTGGTTTAGCCTACGGGCAAACGGTGAAGCTCCATGAACATGGGCAGTTTTTGGCTACCGATGCCAAAGACAAAGTACTCACCGAATGGCGAAGCTTGAAGCTCTCTCCCTACGAATCTATTCATAACTATGTAGACAAGTTTTGGGACTTACATCTCAAAGCTATTGTCTTTAAAAAAAAAAAGGATTTTGGAGAGCAAAAACAACAATTTTGTGCGGGTTTGACTGAAGATATGGTGGAGTATGTCAACTCTCAAAGGCCACGCACCATATCTACGGTCATACCCCATACCATGGGGGCTTCACGAATCAATTTCCAACAAGGGGCTAAGAGAAATCTTAAGCCCACGGAGAACAAGGACCGTAATAAAATGAGCCCAAGGGGAAGGACAATGTCCAAAAGTCTCCTAAAGACAATGCCAACAATAACAAAGCTAAGGACAAGGGAGTTTATAAAGGCAAAAGTAAACTCTCTCCTGAAGAGCTAGAGCGTTATCGTAAAGATAACCACTGTTTCTAGTGTGGGGAGCAAGGGCATGCCTATCGTGCTTGTCCCCACAAGAATACATAAAATGAGCCTCCTAGAGCTACCTTGGTCAAAATCCAAGAAGAGGATGCTCACCACAAAGGATCTCCTCTATGCCATGCTTGGGGAAAGGTAAGAGAACATGATGCTTTTATTCTCTTTGACCTTGGTTCTACTCATGATTTCATATCCACAGAGTTGGCCACCAAGCTAGGCATCCAAGTCTATGAGATGGGGGATGTCCTATTAGTCGATGGTGCTTTCAAGGGGCAAGAAGCCTCAGTCACTCCCTTAATTGGGAAATTGAGGCTCCATGTCCAAAGCTATGTGGACAAGGAGGACTTCTTTATCTCTCCTCTCAAGCATGAGGATGTAATCCTAGGGGCACCATGGTTTGATTGCATGGCTGCCACTGTTAAATTCCCTGGAAGGCAAATCTACTTTAGGTTCAAGGAAAACGATATGTACATAGACGCTAAGGAGTTGGGTAACACCATACCCATTGTACATACGCAAGCTTTCAATAAGTCAATAAAGAGCTCTATTTCCGTGTACATGATTTTTGTTAAAGATTCTCAAAATGAACCTAATGCTTTAGCAAAAGAAAATATAAACAATCACAAGGAATTAGAGTTATCCAATTTTCTCAAGGGATTTCAAGATGTTTTTATTGACGACATCCCTTGTGAACTACCTCCTAATCAAGACAATGATGAGCATGCAATTGAAATTCTTTCAAGAAGTTCACTGCCTAATAAACCTCCTTATAGAGTTTCTCAAGCTCAACAAGAGGAGATTATGTGGCAAGTGCATGAGTTAGTTTATAAGGGCATGGTTAGGCCTAGCTCATCTCCATTTTGTTCACCCATGTTATTAGTGCAAAATAAAGTAGGCACATATCGTATGTGTGTCGACTATAGAGCACTAAATAGGATCACTATCAAGAATAGGTTTCCCGTTCTACGATTAGAAGACCTATTTGATAAGCTACAAGGGTTGCATACTTCAGTAGGATTGACCTAAAAAGTGGCTACCATCAAATAAGGATAGTTGCTCAAGACATTGTAAAGACTGCATTTCGCACTACATTTGGTCTTTATGAATACATTGTCATGCCTTTTGGTTTGACCAATGCACCAGCCACATTTAATCGCTTGATGGAGAAGCTATTCAGGCCTTACCAAACCTTTACTGGAGTGTTCTTTGATGATATAATCATCTACTCTAATTCACTAGACAAACACAAGCAACATCTCGAGGTAATATTCCAAGTCTCACGAGAGAATAAACTTTAATCGAAAGAAAAGTGAGTTTTTCTTACAGTATTTAGGTCACATTATCTCTCAAGATGGCATCCAAATGGATCCATCAAAGCTAGAGGTAATAAAAGGATGGCCTAATCCAAGGAATCAACATGAACAAAGAAGCTTTATAGGTATGTGTGCATACTATAGACTCTTCATAGAAAAAATTTCACAAATTGCGGGACTATTACATGACCTAACAAAGAAAAACGTTAGGTATACATGGTCTTCAAGGAGAACAATGCTTTCAAAAAGCTTATCTCTCAACCTGTGCTTACACTGCCGGATCACTCAAAGCCATTTGAGGTCCAATGTGATGCTTGTGGTGATTGCCTTGGAGCTGTTTTGCTCCAAGAAGGGCACGCCACAGCCTATGAAAGTTGAAGGCGACCCTGTTGAGCAAGCTCTATGCATATATGAAAAAGAACTCAGTTCTACATGCCTTAGACTCGTGGAAGCACTATTTATTAGGGACTCCTTTCATTTTGTGGACGGATCACCAAAGCCTTAAGTACTTCATGACGCAGACCAAGCTCTCCGACAAACAAATGAGGTGGGCAAGTTTCCTTTCGCAAATTCATTTTCATATTGCTCACATTGCTGGCAAGCATAATCAAGTAGCCAATGGACTCTCAAGATGGCCGAGAGTGAATGCGGTTTCCATAGCAACTCACAGTGATCTATCTTCTATGATAGATGAGTACGCTATTGATCCCGATTTTAGAGATGTGATTTCAGCCCTTACACTAGGGAAGAAAGAGGAACCATTTACCTTACAACATGGTTATATTCTCTATGACAATAGACTATGTGTTACTAACTCACTACGTGAGAAAGTAATGTATGAATCTCATGCTCCTCCTTATGCGGGGCATAGAGGGATTCAGTCTACCCTAAAAAGGATAGAACCATATTTCTATTGGCCTGCCATGAAAGAAAACATACAAGACTATGTTTCTAAATGTCTGGTATGTCAAAAGATGAAGTTTGATAGAGGGAAGCAACCTGGATTTCTTCAACCTTTGCCAATCCCTAATTCAGCATGGGAGAGCATATCCATGGATTTTATCTTTGGATTGCCTAAGTCTATCCATGGGAATACGGGAATATGGACAATAGTAGACAGGTTCAGCAAACAAGCTCATTTTATACCTGTCAAAAAGACTATCAAAGCCCATCAAATGGCAACCCTCTTCATATCAAAAATCTTCAAGTACCATGGCTTGCCGATGCACTACAAGAGGTTGTGTGCTCTTGTGACGCTGTTAGCGACGGAAATACACTGGGTTTTTATAACCCCCGGCGTCGCTAAAACCGTCGCTACGAGAGCGTCGCTATTTGCGTCGCTATATAGAGACGCTCATAGCGACGGTCATAGCGACGGTTATAGCGACGTTTACACAGATGTCTATAGCGACGCTCATAGCGACGCTACAGAGCCATAAATAGCGATGGTTATAGCGACGCCCGAGAGAATTTTTTTTTGGTGACAGGGCATTGAATGCCCTGCCACCCATCAACCATATTGTACTTGATTCACTTTTTAAAAAAAGTGCAAGGGTAGATAATAGACCCAAAATAGTCACCCACAAGACGCATTGTTTGCAAAATTGACAAGCGTAAAATTGACAATTGTACACATCATAGGCAAAATGAATTGATTGGCAAATGTAATAATGACAATTGTACAACATCATAGGCATAAAGAATTGATTGGCAAAATGAACTGCGGTGACAAATGTAATAATATACATGGTTCAAAAAGACGTATAAAATCCGTCTCATGATACATAAGCTATGAGAAACCCTAAACTAATGCTATCTAGCTACGGCTAAACTGACGTCGTCTAGTCAGACGTCTCATCGCGTCCAAGCGGCGTATCTGTCGGATTCTGCAAAAAAAGACAATAAGACAGCTTTCAGTAAGTATAAACATATAACGACATATATAAAACAATACAAAAAATAGAAAAGAGTAAACCCTAATACTAACCATGCCGCCGCGAGAACTGAGAATGTCCATCAGGGCGTTTAAGCCCTTCCTGCCTGCGTACTCGCGCTCGTACAGTGTGGGATCACGTCCTGTCATCGACCACTGTCAAAACATACAAAGAATTCATTATGTTAAAATTAAAAAACTCATAAACCCTAAACTATCGAACATAAAGAGCAATGCAAAAACACTTACAAAATCGGCCTCAAATGATGCCCATCCACCGCTCCCCAAGTGGTGCGAGCTCCCTGCCTCTACTCGCGCTCTGGCTGCATCCTTTTGTTGCTTCCACTTGTCGGGATTCTCGCGCGCTGCTTTCTTTGCATTCTTCCAATCTTCTTTGGCCAGCCAATCTGGCCTGTTCCACCCATGCTTGATTGCTTTTTGCACTTCGGAACGCTTGTGTTTGCAGTATTCGCGCATTCGAATCTTCATCAGGTCTTCATTGAAGCGCTGATCCCGTGTTGGAACGGGAAACTCATCATGAAGTATGTTGATGACTCTGTTTTTAAATCACTTGGTACTTCACTCCATTTGTTTAGTATGTAGTGTCTAAACAGCTGAGAGCAAAGACCTCGGGAATCTGGCATCACATTGTCAGCTGGTAGTATGTGCTCTTTAAGCAATCTACACAACATAAAAATACGATACAGTCGTGTAAAAATCTATCAGATCATTATACATTTAGAGTTTTATTAAAGTAAACTAATTGTAATAGATCACCTGAAAAGCGCTGTGACGCTAGTGTCACTCCATCCAAACTTTGTCTGCATGTTGAGAAGAACCGGGAGTGCTTTCAATCTAGACATACGTGCTCCATTATACAATGGCGTATCGGCTTCACTTTTCATATCATCATAGATAAGCCTTTCTGAATCCATGATCGTCTCGATCATTTCATCAATCTCGGGCTCAAACATTGCCTCGTTGGGAATGTGCTCTGCATGATCATCCCCCGAGCTGTCAAAGGCTACATCTTGTGGCCTCACATATGCTGCTTGACCAAAGCGCCTGCGAACATGTTTATTGGGTTGCAAGATTGCTGCTTGTTGGCCAGCGTCAGAGTCCGACGAGTTATAATTGACAACAACTCGATCTATAATAGATGGATCGAACTCGCCAAATTCACGAACGTGCTGCAAAGAAACACGTCTTGTCTGTCGCACAGCATGCTTGCATTGATTACAAGGACATAAGACCCTCGTTGAGAGATAGGTGTTTCGGTTGGACGGTCCCACATCCTCGTCACTACTCATAATGAGGATAAAAATCTTAAATCCTGGACAACAAATTTAATATTCTATTGGCATTCTTCGTCTTATCTCTCTCTCTCTCTCTTTACCTCACATTCTCTAGTCATGTCCAATCCCCGCACACCTCGGTCTAGAGGTGCACGGAGATCAGAACCACCGGGTTATAATCTCGTCTTTATTGGTCAATACCTATATTTGTGGGTACAAGAAATCTACAGACCCACGTCTACATGATACTGCATGTAGTGGACAAAACCCCTTTGCCTCTTCTCTAGCTGTAGCACTTCACAGCATCTTAACATCTTTTCACTGTTCGTCTAACTCTAAACCCTAAACCGTAAGTAATTCTTGCGTGGACTCGATCTAACGTAAATAAGCGTAAATCTAAATAAACGTAAATCTAACTAAAAATAAACCTAAATCTAATTTAACGTAAGTCTACATCTAACCTAATCTTTAAAGTCTTTTGGGATAGTTTCCTACGACGTTAAAACTCTCTTCTTCTTGTGTGTGTGTGTGTGTGTGTGTGGGTAAACCTAAATAAACCTAAGTCTAATCTAATATAACATAAATCTAAATCTAACGTAAATTATGTTATATTAAAAACAAAGAACTAAACTAACAGGGATTATAAGAACCTTAAAACTGATTTAACACATAATTTTTCACATAACTCGGCAAGAGTTGGCATTCTCATCACTAAAGATGTGAGAGTTAACTTCCGGCGGTGACGCTGCCTCATCTCCATCCACATCTGACGACAGCAATTGGCCCTTTAGACCGTTCTTGCTCTTGTTACTAACTTTGAAGTTGCTGTTGAATGACTAGAGGTTGTCTAGATGGTCATTGTGTCGGGGATGTAGTGACTCTTGCCGCCCTGAAGATCCACCTTCTTCCCTATCTTCTGAAGACATTTCACCAGTACTTTTGGATCGACGGAGCCCACCATGAGTGAAGGCAGCAATACCCTATATTCCATTGAGGGCTTTCTTCACCCGCTTCATGCAGGCATCGCAATCTATGGAGACCTAAATCTAATCTAATATAACGTAAATCTAAATCTAGCGTAAATAAACGTAAATCTAATTAAAAATAAACCTAAATCTAATCTAATTTAACTTAAATAAACCTAAATCTAATTTAACGTAAGTCTACATCTAACCTAATCTTTAACGTCTTTTAGGATAGTTTCCTACGACGTTATAACTCTCTTCTTCTTGTGTGTGTGCGCGTGTGTGGATGTGTGTGCCAATAAAAAGAGATAAATGGTATAACCTTTCTATCACCCATGCCAAGTATGATAGATTGGTTATGCCATTTCCCTCTTGAATAATAGGTCTTGAGTTCAACTCCTCGTCGGCTAGATCTTTAGGTCTTTTAATTTTAATTAGTTTCCTACGACGTTAAATTAGTTTCTCTCTCTTTCTCTCTCAATGTGTGTGCGTTTTTTTGGATCGTATGCATGTTTTCTCTCTATTTTCCTCTCTCAATGTGTGCGTTTTTTGTTTATGCATGTTCTCTCTCTCTTTTCCTCTCTCAATGCGTGCGTTTTTTGTTTATGCATGCTCTCTCTCTCTTTTCCTCTCTCAATGTGTGTGTGCATTCTTTGTTTATGTATGTGTGTGTGCGTTTTTGTTTATGTTTGTACTCTCTCTCTCTCTCTCTCTCTCTCTCTCTCTCTCTCTCTCTCTCAAAAACATTATGTGTGTGTGTGTGAGAGAGAGAGAGAGAGGGAGAGAGAAAGAGGGGAAGGGAACATGAGAGTGAGGAGAGGGAAGGAGCATACCTGGCTCTCCTTCATCTCCTCGTGTGTGTGTGTGTGTGTGTGTGTGTGTGTGGAGAAAAAAAAGAGAGAGAGACAGAGAGAGAGAGAGAGAGAGAGAGAGAGAGGGAGAGCGTTACCTGCTCCTTGCTTGAGGGCGTCGAAAAACTCAGATCTGAGATCTGAGTTTTTGGGCGCGCTCTGTTATTTTTTTAGCCCAGTCGGCGTCGCTATGAGCGTCGCAAATTTACAAAGAAATTTGCAATGCTCATAGCGACGCCGGGAAATTTTTTTTGAGCGTCGCTGTGTGAGCGTCGCTAATATGAATAGCCTCTTGTAGTGATGTCCATAGTGTCGGATAGAGATCCTAGAATGACCAGTAATTTATGGAAGGATCTCTTTGAGAATTTAGGGACAAGGCTAAACTTCTCTTTGGCCTATCACCCGCAAACGGATGGCCAAAGTGAAATAGCTAACCTAACAATTCTTGATCTACTAAAATCCTATGTAACGGAAGTAGATCAAAGGTACCAATGGGAGAAGTACTTACCCTTAGTGGAGTATGCCTACAATAATACTGTACATACCTCCACAGGAAAAGCACCTTTTGAGGTAATAGAGTGAAGATCCAAAAGTCCCCTGCTACTTAAGGTACATGGGAAGATTTTCGCTGCAGATGAGTATAGCCGAGACCTACAAGAATCTTTTCAGAAGATTAAGGATGCTATCTCTATCTCACAGCAAAGGCAAAAGGCTGCTATCTATAAGCACAGAAGAGCTCAAGCCTTTAAACAAAATGATTGGTTCTTGCTTATGTTTCCCAAGGCTCAACTGAGGCACGCAACGAGCAAGAATCCTACGGGACACCAAAAGTACTATGCTAAATAGCAAAAAGGTACTATGGTCCCTTTCATATTCTTAGGCCAATCAATGAGATGGCCTATCAACTCAAGTTGCCCAATCATTGGCTCATACACAATGCTTTTCATGTGAGCTTACTAAAGCCTTACAAAGGAGAGCCACCTCAAGAACCAACTATTGAAGACCCACCAGAGATCGAGGACGAAGAAGAGGTGTTGCATCCCGAGTCCATTCTCCGACATGAAGACAAGGTATTGAGAGGCGGTAAGATTATCCGATGGTATCTTATTAAGTTTAAGAACTATCCTTTTGAAGACGCTAGATGGATGCAAGGCATACAATTAAAATATAACCTAAACCTTGTCAGCGCTTACAATGCTTCCCTAGAGTAAGCAAATGTAAAAATATTTAAAATGAAAAAAGTTTTTGTCTTATGAGACTCTCTTTTTCTTTATTCTGCACAAATGTTAAGAAGTATGCATGCTTAGGATCAAGTTTGTGGAGACGACCAAGTAGAGCTTGTCGCTCTACTATGGAAGATTGATAGCACTAATGCGTAGACATGCTTGTGGCAGCTTAGGCTCTCAAGCACCAATGGATTAGTCATCCATTCTGGAACGATGTCGTAGGGTAAAATAGGGATCCTCTACCCGCTAGAAAAAGGACTAATGACTAGGCTTTACCTTCTCTACCTCATAGTCGAGGAAGACTATGATTTCAAGAGAGAAGTAACGTCATAATAACTAATATCTAATTCTCTTAAATGATTTTTTCATGTTTAACTGATCATTTAATATGGGGAAGTACCAGGGGAGAAAAATCTAGAATATTGGTTAGGCTGGCAGACCGGTCACAGTAGGGATCCAAAGGAGGGAAAATAGATCCAAAGAGGGGGCCATCTGCAAAATAGCAATGTGCATCAATGGGCTTCAAAAACCATTTATCCCCTTCTCAAGCTTTAATGGAAAGCTCATCATCTACTCCAAGCTTGTGAGAAGGGAGGCCTACACCAACAACTCTCGGCTTTGTGATGCAAATCCAACTAAGAGCCAAGCTCCAATGCATGCTCATCTCCTCTACCATGCTAATTACTAAGCTATATTAAGCTATTAAGAGTGATTATGTGAGGAGACATACTTCTTTCTCGTAAGAATACTTCTTCTTCCTCTCGATCTACTCTCATACCCCGCTAGATCTCACCATCTTCGAAGGTGTGTGAGGTCTTGGGTCTGAGACCGTGAGGGAATTGATGTTGTGTTTTCAAGTGTAAGCTTGATGCTTGAAGCTTCCATCTTCGTTGAACTAGCATGTTATTGAAGGAACACAAAGTATTGTATTGTAAAATGTCTCCCTTGATGGGGGAACCTATAATACAAAGCCTTTTGGAGAGGGGACCGGCTCCATGTAAATCCGGTCCTTAACTGTTGTCAATAGCTTAATTTCTCTCTCTTTTTGAAGTATTATTCATGCCTATCTAGCTAGGTGTTATGCTTTTGTTGCTCTCTCCATCCAAGCACTCTTGCTATACTCATTAGGAATCTATTCTAATGAAATGCTCACTATGTCTATGTTATTTTCCGCTACACACAAGTTACCAGACCATTAAATGTTACACACGCCCTCCTGAGCTAAAGCAAAGACCCTCGCGGGTGGCCTTGCCTATATGCAATGTGCCATTTTATGGAATTCAGTTAATTTTAAATGATTAATGGTATATAAAAAGAATTAAAAGTTTTTGAAAAATTATTACATTAAACATCAAATCATTGGTTGCATCCACCTCCCAAAAAAAATTGAAAAGCTGAATGTTGCTTTTGTGAAAGATCATAATATGAAAGGACATGGTTTTGGGAAAGATCATTTGAAAGGACATGGCTTCTCTCTTTTCAATTCTCTTCAAGACATTTTTCTCTTTTGAGGGACACATGTCAAGCAACAAAATCTATACGACCTTCATCCATATGGATACTAAGGCCTTTAGAGGCCAAAAATTCTCCCCCTCCACATAGCTCTTCCCTTGCCATGCCAACAAAAAACTTGGAAGGGGCAAATAAAATCCAACCACTTAGAACAATCCATGTGATCACATCTCTTCACTAATGCTTTACAAAAGTGTGGCATAAGTAGTGATATAAAACCACATCGAAGTTTGTGCCACAAAGCCATGAGTGCAAGATGAAGATGCTACATTATGAAGCTCTATGATACAATGATTTGTATAGTCAAATGTGCACACAAGAGTTACACATGCCAATTACGGTTTGCTCAAAGCTTGGTCAGCCATGATAAAAGTACATAAAGATTATCAAAGGGTTGTGCTAAGGCCTAATATGACTAAATGGAGTCTAAATGCATCACTTTGAGCATTATCAAACCTATTTAACCTATTTTAACATGTTGTAAGAATGTTGCCAAAAGGTTAAACACCTAGTCATGGTAGTGAGTTGGGGCAGATGGCAGACATGTGAAGATGTCTAGTTGATCATATAATAGTTTGTTGGCAAGAGGACAAGGAGTAGAGTCATACAAGTTGAGGCCCTCATTGGAGCTACATGTTGCACATACGACTATTAAAGGTGCCGCGAGCATCACTCGGACATTGTATGTAAGGATTACGGTGGGTTCATAATGATAATTAAGCAAGGATCAATGGCACAATACACAATATGTAATAAGCTGAAAATGAACTAGATTATTGACCATAAACTCACACTATAAGTGTGTACAAGATGGGCTACTTAAGCAGAAGTAACTAGTGTAGTACAAGATAGTAGGGTGATGACAAAGGCCACTTACCTAACAACCCTCTCCTTGGACTTTGGGCTAGTGAATAAACTGCATGAGACTAAAGCCACATAGGCTGCTGAAGTCACGTAGATTATGCCACATAGGCTACAAAAAATTCACATAGACTATGACACATAGGCTATTAAAGTCACACAGACTAATGCCACACAGGCTACTGAAGTCACACATACTATGCCACATAGGCTAGCGAACAAACCACACGAGACTAATGTCACACGGGCTACTGAAGTCACATAGACTATGACACATAGGATACAAAAATGTCTCACTGGATCATGGTATCACACATACGAAAGTTCCCTCCCCTCGAACAATTCTGAAGAGGCCCAGTATCACCTGTATCTGCTTCCTTACAGCATTGTAATCATTCTCCTTCTAGTGTACAAGGAGACTGATCCCCACTCTTCTTTGTCTTTGTCATCTTCACTTTCTGCAAGGTTGGCTTGTCCTTTGACCATGTTGCAACTGTTTCCATTGCTACTATTGCTACCTCTACTTTGACAATTGGATGATGGATGCCCCTTCTTGCCACAATACACACAAAATATATTTTTTGTAGCAATCCTTGGAAAAGTGTCTAGGCTTTCCACACTTGTAATACTTATTTTTATTGGTTAAACTAAATGAAACTGCTAATGTTGATGAAGATGCAGCAGATGCTCCTCCACTTGCTCCATTTGGTTCTACCTTCTTCGATTGCTTCCTCATGCAATGAGCTAACAACATGCTGCATAGTTGTTGCAGGGTATTTCTCTTTTAAGATCATGACAATGTTGTCACATGAGGGAAGTAATGCACTCAAGAGAATTGGTATTTTGTCCTCTTTAGCAACCTAAGGGTTGATGTATGTGAGTTGGTTAATGATGCTCATTAGTCTACTCATGAGACTAAAGGCATCCTCCCTTGAAGCATGACTAGTTTGTACAATCTTTTCTTTGAAATGATTATACTTTGCTTTGTCTTTGCACCAAATTTTTCTTCTAGTATGTCCCATGCTTGAATTGCAGTGGTGCAAGTGTTAATAAAGAGCACATAACTATCATGGTGCACTAATAATTAGTTATAAGGCTTGCTCATCCTTGGCTTGAGCTTATGCACTTAGTGCCCTAGTTTGAGTGCCCTCACTCATGGATGATTCATTTGATACTCTAGGCTTGACAATGGACCACAATTGTTTCTTCACAAAATTCCCTCGCAACTTTGTTTACCACATGTTGAACCCCTCGCCATTGAGCTTCTCAACACCCTTTTCACCCATTGTGCAATTAGAGGGGTCTTAACACTTGGGGGTGTTCCAAGGCTAGTGTCGGCCTCTTTACAATAGCACAATAATTATTGTGCTTGGATGCAATAATTTAGACTTTGAGTAACAAGGGATGAGAGAAATTTAGCCCTTAAATTTCCCTTTGAATAGTTTTCCGTTGAAGCCTTGAAGTTGAACCTTTATGAGCCTTTGAAGAGCTTTGAGTATCAGTCTTGAAGCTTTGTGTTACCGTATTTGTGGTAGTGATGTGTGCAACAAACTTAGGACGGTCATGGCACTTTTTTCCTCACTAGAAGGTCTTCCTCCGTGCATTGTATATATGCCCATCAATCTAGGTCTAACTTATCTTTGTATTTTCACACTAAGCATACACTCTTTGTTATGTGCCTTGAGCTTCTTCATATTCTCCAACTTGTGTGTGCATCCCTGCAACTCTAATTCCAACAATTGGTATCAGAGCAAGTTGTGTCCTCTCAGGCATAGTTGTTAGCACCCCCTGCTCACTTTCTCCGAAGTGGGTGAACTCTGATGATTGTTAGTAGGCGAGTAATACTTTGGAAAGAATCGTAGAGCTTGGTGTGAGTAGAATTTTGATTCGGGCTCGTTTTGGTTTTTGTTTGCACTATAAGAAATATTGCGCATGCAATTTCGTCCCTTTGTGAAAAAAAATTGTCAGTGCAATTTTTTGCAATACAGGTCCCTTATCCTCTTTGGGTTGTGCTATATAGCACGTGTTAGTCCTACTTTGTTTTTCCTCTTTCGGAGTAGTTTTCACATCAGGTGCAGTCACTCGCCATGGCTAACAACAACACAAATGTTTTCAAGATGTTTGCTTCTGCAATCATTGGCCATGGCTAACAACAACACATATGTTTTCAAGATGTTTTCTACTGAGGAAAATTTGGATGGAAATAACTACCCAATGTGGGCTTACATGATGACACATGTTCTTGTGTCAAAGGGCGTTTGGAATGTTATGCAAGGCACTGATGTACGTTCGTCTTGTGTGCATACAGGCTTTGTTGAGGTTGTTGCAGGTTCTAGCACGTCTATTGCTGCTAGAGTTGTTTTGCCTACAACTGAGCAATTTTGTTGGGATGTTAGAGGTGTGCATGCTCGTGCATTGATTGCATTATCTATGAAGTGCACAACTACTCCTCACATTTGCTCAACAAAATCAGCAAAAGAGTCTTGGGATACTATGACTGGTCTTTATGCAAGTCGCAATGAGACAAAAATCGCATTGTTTCATAAAGAGTTAGAGTCAAAGATTATGAAAGAGGAAGATGACATGGACACTTTTCTTGATTTGCTGGTATTAAGGATATCAATGAGCAACTCATTTTGTAGGTGAAGTTGTTTCTGACAGTTCACTTGTGTAGACTATTCTGATGCATTGCCAGACTTTTGCTAGTACTTGGAGACTTATGATCCAAGGAAACCCTCAAGATATCAAGTTTTATACATTATACACATTGCTATTATAGGAGACACTTTCAAGAAAGAACTGGCTAAAAAGCATGCAATTGAACAGGCTTTTGTTGTTGCTCAAAGAAAAGGTGGTAATAGCAATGCAACCACTTCTCATGGTTCTTTTGAAAGTAGCAGATCACATGTGTCTAGTGCTTCTGATGGCTACAACTCATCTGGGATACATGTCCATTATTGCAAGGCTGATGATCACTTGATAAACCAATGTCCCAAGTTGAAGGCAAAACAAGCAAAAAAGAAACAGACTAGATCTACTACCAGTGCAATTATTGTGGAATCTTCTATAAATGGAGATTGTGATTTTGATGTAGATGTAGAGTGGTCCTTTATTTTGGAATGTACTTATGATCCTTATGTTAATGATACATGTATGCCAGTTGTTGCAGAGTCACATGTTTGGTACTTTGATAGTGTTGTTGCAAAGCACATTACTTTGCATCATGGTCTGCTTACCTCTCTCAAGGTTGTCCCTCACGGGAATATGGTCAGTTATACCAACAAATGCCTCTTATCCAATGAAGGGAATTGGAAAGATTGTGCTTACTGCCTGCAAATGGTAGTTCTTTCACACTGTTGATGCACTTTATGTACCGGGGATTAAAAAGATCCTTTTGTCTATATCTGCACTTGCAAGACTTGTTCTTGTTGTCAAATTTGTGGATGACAGATTTATAGTTCATAAACTCAGTTTTGGTGATGGAATTGTTGCATCTAGCATTCTATGTCGTGGTGATAAAATTGTTTCAGGTGCCAAACTTTGGGATGCATGTTTTAGGCATCTGAATTTGCTGGTTTGGTGTGATATGGTTGCCACTTCGCCGCCTCTTGAAGCACCTTGTAAGCATGTTTATGAAGTCTCCATTTTGGGTAAAATGCAGTGCTCAAAGTCTCCAAAGAATGGTTCAATAAGGGCTAGATGCCAATTTCAATTTGTGCATGGCAATGTTTGTGGACCTTTGCAAACTCCATCCTTGGGTAATTACTTGTACTTTGTGAATCTCATTGATGATTATTTGAGGCATGCATGGGCCTTAAAGTTAAGTTTGAAGTGTTCATGTATTTCAAGGTTGTCTTAATATGTCTCTTAATGTACTATGGGCACCCTTTATTCAGGATTGAGGGAGAGATTTTATATCTCATGAATTTAATGCATTTCTGGCGAGTTGTGGGATAAAAAACAATTTATAGTGTCGTATACACATCAGCAAAATGGTGTTGCTGAAAGAAAAAATAGGTCGCTCATATGGAGATGGCACAATGTATGGTCAAGAGTCAAGCTTTACCGCATTCGTTCTGGCTTGAGGCTGTCATGTGTGCTACTTATGTACTTAGCAGGTGTCCTACCAAAGACTTGCAGTCTATGACTCCTTATAAAGCATGAAATGATAAGAAGCCATCTATTGATCACATGCAGATTTTTTATTGTTCAGCTTATGCTTTGCTGCCACAAACAAAGCGCAAAAAATTGGATTATAAGGTTGTCAAATGCATTTTTGTTGGTTACGATCCCAAAAACAAAGGTTACAGGTTATACCATCTGCAAACAAAATGTATCTTGGTTTCACGCGATGTTGTATTCGTCAAAGATTTTGTTCAGTCTTTGTTATGTACCAGAGACAGTAATGTAAGCTCACAGGACATTTACGACACTTTGTTGCCTCTTTTCAATGGTGGAGACTTGAATGTAAGTAGGCAAATGTACACCCTATGGGAGCTTCAAAAATGTTACAGAATAGTCTATGTGAAGATATACATGATGTACTTGATGTGGAAAGGACTGAGAATGAAGAGGTTAGGGGTATGCCAAAATGGCTGGTGTACGCTTTTCAGGATAACAAATCGGATGCACTTATGTCTAATTGTACTCACTCACATTCTCACCATGCATCATATACGTCAGATTGTTATGCTTTGGCTATTTCTAGTTTGAGTGATAAACAGTAACCTCTTTCTTATGATGAAGCACAAAATTTAGAAAATTGGATCGTTGCAATGCAATCAGAATATGATGCACTTATAGAGAATGAAACATGGACTTTATGTGATTTGAATTTTGGCAAAAAGGCCATTGCTACAAAGTGGGTTTACAAGGTGAAACATAGGTTAAATGGTGGGATTGATCACTACAAGGCTAGACTTGTTGCAAAAGGTGTTATGCATAGGATAAAGGCATTGACTATGAAGAGACTTTTGATCCCACTTCTTGTATGACTACTATTTGTTTTTTATGAGCATTAGCAATTCATTTTGGATGGAATGTACATCAATAAGACATTATTACTACTTTCTTGAATGGTGATATTTTTGAGGAAGCATATGTAACGCAACCTCGCAATTTTGTCAAGAAAGGATAAGAAACGAAAGTGTGCAAATGCAAGAAAGCTTTGTATGGGTTGAAGCAACCTCCTTGTGCTTGGTATGAGAAATTCGGCACTCATTTGGTTAATCAAGGCTTTTGTTAACAATCCAATCAAAAGCACTTTGTATGTCAAAATGAGAGGGTGATGTATGTCTTATCATCGTTTTGTATGTAGACGATTTGTTAATTATTGGTCCAATTGAGATGCACATTGCTAAATTGAAGACTGAATTGAAGGCTACTTTCAAGATGAAGGACTTGAGGTTTTTGCATCATTACTTGGGCATGCAATTTAAGCATTGTGATGGAGGTATTGCTTTTGAGGAAGATACATAAAGACATTACTATGTAAGTTTGAACTTAAGAATTGCAAACCTATTGCTACTCCAATGGAAATATGTTTGAAATTGAGTTTTCATGATGCTAGGGATCTTGCTAATGTCACTCTTTATCGAATTGTCCTTGGATGTCTTATTTATGTATGCAATACGAGCGGGATATTCAGTTTGTAGTCTCACATCTCAACTGATTTATGCATAGCCCACAGTCTAAGGATTAGAAGGTTGTTAAAAAGATCTTTCACTACTTGATTGCCACTTAACATCTTGGGTTGTTGTAGACCAAGGTGGAATTGTTGCCGCCAAATTTACATGCCTTTTAAAACTTAGATTGGGCTAGTTGTTATGGCACACAAGTATTCAGAAGTGGTTTTTGTTTCATGCTGGACAGTTCATGCATATCATAATTGAGCATAAAGCAACCTACTATGGCCACTTCCAATTGTGAAGCTAAGTATAGGGCAGTTTTCATAGCTATGGTTGAGTGTGTGTGTGGTTCACACCCTTATGGTTGATTTGGGTGTTGGGCAAGACACGACCAACATCTTCTACACTAACAATCAAAGCGTATTTGGTAGTTTCGAAGGAACCTAGTTTTTCATGCTTGCTAAAAGCACATTGAGATGCATTATCACTATGTTAGGGAGAGACTCTCAACAGGAGAAATCCACTATGTTGGGCAAGACACGACCAACATCTTCTACACTAACAATCAAAGCATATTGGTAGTTGCGAAGGAACCTAGTTTTTCATGCTTGCTAAAAGCACATTGAGATGCATTATCACTATGTTAGGGAGAGACTCTCAACAAGAGAAATCCACTTGTGTGCCGACACAAAACCTTGCAGATTTGTTCACAAAGACATTGCCTCGTGAGAAGTTCAAAGCTTTTGGGAAAGATTTGGGCTTGCTTTCCTTTGTCGGATGTGAGCTAATGATGTCAAGATAGATTGTGCTCACATGAGTTCCAATTGGTATTTTGTAATCTCCCATTTCATGCCTAGAGTAGTTATTTTTCCGGACAATGATTTGAAGCCCTTGGTACGAATAGCACTTTGTAGAATGTGAAAATACTTTTTGACCTAATATCTAAGCAAAATCCTCCTCTCCTTTGAAACAAGCTCAAGCTTTCCATGGCTGGCAAGTTTGGTTTATATTGGATATTGAGGCAATGAATAAGTTCTCCTACTTCACTCTCTTCTATTCTCTATTGAGTGAGAATTGATCTCTCTAACATTTTTTTGTGTGCTCTATTCTCTATTGACGTCTCAAAAACTTGTATATTTTCTCTAATGAGTGTGTGCATGTGCTTGTTTATGCATTCCATGCTTGATTGATGAGAACCTATGCTTGTTTTTCTAATTGTAGATTGATTGCAAATTGCATAAAAGTAATTGAGTAAGTTGATTAAATAAATATGCTCTTCATGAGTTTGTGGTGTAAGCTCCATACACGAGTACCAAGCACTAGTTGGGTAACATCTGACCAAGTTTGAAAATATAGAGGATATGTGTGCTAGCCTAAGGTGGATAGTCCGCACATATATTACTTGCACTTTAGGTTAATGTCCATTGGTTAGCTTATGTTTATAAAATCGATGGATTTAGATTAGGATTATAGGTTTTTTTAGCACATTTGAGTTTGCAAAATCCCTCCATGGTTGAGATTACTTGCATGCATTGATTAGTAATAGGGTGAATAGAAAATTAGTGTAAGTTTAGCTAGGATTAATTTAAGGTTTATGTTTTTTACATAAAACCACACAAACAAGTTTTGCAAAAACTAATCTTTTCTTATTTTGTCCTTTGCTTAAACATTTTAAAAGGGAATTTGTGTTCATCAACACTAGGCATGGCGTACAAAATCTTTTGGGTGCTTCAAGCACACTCTTGGGCTGATTTTAGAAGGGCTAAGTTTTAAAAATATGAAATCTGCCTCTCATATTGTTCCTTAAAAACATAGTGGGTGTGGGACTTCTAAGGGGACATAGGGACACACTAGTAAGCATGACCTTGAAAAATAATTGCTCATTTACATCGACCAATTCAAGAGGTTATTATCATAATGCTCATTTAGTCTTGGTCTCTATTCACTAGTAAGCATGACCTTGAAAAACAATGCTCATTTACATCGACGAAGAGCTTTCACAACTACGATAAGGACCATGTCACCCACATGATGATGCTATGCACACTTAAGTATGGGTATTTAAGAAGCTCCTCCATACCAATGAAAAGGTTGAGGACATCACTCCATGATACAATAGCTAAACATCTATATGTCAACAATGGAGCATGGTCCTAGCCAACCTTCCATATGGAGCAATTAAGGAAAGAGCTCAAATCCTTCAAGCTTTACTTCATGGTAAGATCTCTCTACAACAAAGTCTAGCTACAAAGGTGAAAAGGCAAATACCTTGGCATAAGAGTCAAGAGTCTAAGGTAAAAGGGCCAATAAAAAATTGAGATTTTGTGCTGGGAACCGTCAACCCTTCTTAATGAATTAATTTCATTCTAGTTGTAAGACGCATTCAATTGCGTGGTGCATTGGTTAAGGTAGGGCATGATGGAGTCACTGCCATTCGACTTTGACTTCAAGCCTCGTTGGCTCGTTGGTTTTACTTGAATCCTTGTTGTCTTCCTATTTGTGACCAATTTTTTTCCATGAAAAATTTTCTCTGGTGGCTTGCGTCATGCGCGCCTCAACGCTTACGGTGTTGCTTCCATCCCTGATAGTGCTCGCTTTTAGTTCTCAAATGTGCCCTTTCATACTGAAAACAATGCAGAGGATTGGCGGCAATTCGTTGCCTCTCTAAGGTGGCATAGTACTGGGTGTTTTACCCTAGCATTCCATAGGCAAGACATACTTGGATGCTAGACCTAGAGAATCAAGTAATATCAACTCTTCTATATAGTCAGGTAAAAGTTTGGTAGATATACTCACTATATTCACACACGTGCACATTAAAGAAAGAGGGGAAACTCATTTCTACACCACATATTATTTCTATTTTATAATCAATGACTATGCATTATTAGGAAGTCTACCCATAAGACACATGCATCTGGCACAGTTCTAATGTCTCGACTATGCGCATGCACTTACTAATCTCAACATCTCAACTCCATTGACAAAATAAATTATGAAGGCACTATTTTCCCAGAGGCTTTTCCTTACATATAACCTTTTTCTTTATATTCTTAATAAAGGAGAGTCCCGTCATCATCTAACATGTCATGACAAATGGGAGGTGCATACACCAGTACTTTCAAGGCATAACTCAATCACGACATGGAGGTGTCCTCTACAAAACTACTTGCTAGTTGTGATGAAGACTAGACAAGTGGGTGCCTCTCACATTAGCCTCTTCATCGCCCACTTTTTCATCATGCAAAAAACAATGAATCATCTCAAAGAGCGGATCTACAATTAACAATAGTTTTATGCGTATAAATAAATTGCTAACAACTAGCACCATAAGGACAATAAACAATCAAAGTAACCATTTACCATGGTAGATGGTTCAATTGGAAGACTTGCCATAGGTTGGTTGCTAAATCCTTCCCCACACTAGACTCATTTTTTGTCCACACTATGGCTTTGAACCAAAAAAGGAGAACCTTATTGCACAAAAGAGTTACTTGCAGATCAAAATTCTTTGCCCTATTGTTTGTTGTCTAATCAAATATAATTGTTAAAGAAGCTTGATTGTGCCATACATGACAAACTTCCTATCATGATAAGGATAAGACTAGGGCAGGCATGGTCCTTAGGCAAGGCCAGCTAGGTGCGCATGTTCGCGGGATCCTAAAGAGGGGCTTCATGTTGTCATAGATTTAAAGTAAATTGTCAAGACATGCCTTTCATATAACATAGAATAGAGCAGTGAAGTGCTTAACTAAATGTGGAAAAATAAATGCCAATGAGAATTAACCATATAGGAAAAATAAATGCCGAGAAAGAAAGATTCATAACCAGAAGATGATAAATGTGTGGAAAGGGAAAAACAAATGCAGATCATGAATCATGTATGCACCTTCATGTAAAATTCCATAAGTTCTTTTGCGTAAAAAAACTGTAATTGAAAACCCCTCAGCAGTATGCACCTTTTTATAGATCTGGCAGATGTAAATTAGAAGTGACCTTGTTGATCTTGTAGCCTACAATCGACCTTGTCAAGTGTTTTACATTGTAGTGGAAGCATGGAAAAGTCTGCTTATACCTTGGATTCAGAATGTGGACCTTGGTTCGCAAGCCTTGTGTGCTCCCTTTGCTTGAGAGGAGCCTAAAACTTGGCTAAATTGTCTTGAAATATGTAACCACTCAATGAACAACCTTGCTGTAGATTGTGTTCTGCCATTGAGCCTTTCTTGGCAATTAAAACATCAACTTACATTCTAATTGAGACTCTCCATTGTAACAACATTCTTGTGATATCTTGCATTTACCGTCTTGGTGATTATGAGCGGTAACCATCACAAAAAAAATAGATTTGTAACAAATCCAACTGCTTGTCAGTGCTTCCTGCTTCAGCCAGCACATTTGTTGAAGCCTGTCAATATTACTATGCAGAGTGACCTGCATAATAACTCAACAAATGCCTTGATAGGCCACTAGCACCACTAACCTTGATCAATGCAACATGTAAACTTTATCTCAAAAATTCTTCTACAATGCTTTGCATCAAAAAAACCTTGTCTTGCTTCAACTTCTGAGAGTTCTACAACATAATAAAATGCAAAATTTAAAATTTACAATGGAGGAGCCCAATTGCTTTGGACATCGTACTTCCAAACTCAAAGAGAAAACTTCATAGTCATACCCTCTTGCGGCTATTGTAGGCTGTGGAAATCTTGCCAAGGTTTGATTTCCTTGCAAGAATTTCCTTGCCAATATGCCTTGCGGAGATGCCTTTGAGAATATTTTCCTTGCCTTTGCATAGGGAGCTCTTAAGTTCAATTCCCAATGAAAGTAGATAGTATTCACAAAAGATCCTTCTGAAGCTTTCCATGTTCATACCTTTGTGTACAGGGATCCATGGTTGTGCATGGAAACACAGAATCATGGCCCCTTGTTGAGCTATGGGTTACAAATGGTTATGCTCTTCACTTTTGTTGTCTTTGCTCAAGGGCCAAGGTTGTGTCTAAGGCTTGCCAACATTGCTCATGCTCAAGGCCAAGCTTGGCATGTCCATGAAATACTACCCTTAAGAGGGTTAGGGAATCCACCTAAATGCCCTTTGTCCTTAACACTATGAACACAAGCTTCAAATCTCAGAGATGGCACATGGTAGGGGAAACAAGGGAGAAAATCCTCGTACACAGTGCTACAATCCATGAGAGAGAGTGAAGATGAAATGAAAATTGCTTACAATCTCTAGGCGCTCCCATGTGGAGCCGATTGGTGCAAAAAACGCATAGGTCACCTGTAACATTTAATGGCCTAAAAACTTGTGTGTAGTGGAAATTAGCATGAACATAGTGGGCATTTCATTAGAATAGATTCCTAATGAGAATTACAAGAGTGCTTGGGCGGAGAGAGCAACAAAAAGCATAACACCTAGTTAGATAGCATGAACAATACTTTCAAAAGAGAGAGAAATTAAGCTATTGACAACAGTTGAGGACCGGATTTACATGGAGCCGGTCCCCCCCTCCAAAAGGCTTTGTATTATGGTTTCTCCCATCAAGAGAGACATTGTACAATACAATTCTTTGTGTTCCTTCAAGACTAGCTAGTGCAATGAAGATGAAAGCTTCATGTACTAAGCAAAACACTTATCAAACACAACATCAATTATCTCCGGTCTCAGACCCAAGACCTCACACACCTTCGAAGATGGTGAGAGCTAGCGGGGTATGAGAGTAGATTGAGAGGAAGAAGGAGTATTCTTACGAGAAAAATGTACATCTCCTCACATAATCACTCATATTAGCATAGCTTAGCTTAGTAATTAGCATGGTAGAGGAGATGAGCATGCATTGAAGCTTGGCTCTTGGTTGGATTTGCATCACAAAGCCAAGAGTTTTTGGTGTAGGTCTCCCTTCTCACAAGCTTGGAGTAGGTGATAAGCTTTCCATTAAAGCTTGAGAAGAGGAGAGAGTCTTCTTTACTTCACACATGAGATTGTGTAAGTGTGTGTGTGATAATGCCTTCCAAAAATCAGCCCCCTCTCTCTCTTGGTCGACCCCTCTTGCTGTTTGCTCATGCTCCACTCTCATTGGACCTCCCTAGGGCTAGCCAATGACAATTAAGCATCATAATTGATAGCCTTCTGACATGTGTCCCCCTTTGAGAGCTTTAGGTAATTTAATAATTCAACTGAACTCTCATTGGACCCCTTTGCCTCCTGGCCAATAGGAATCAGGCAAGCCATTGGGTTGCTGAATGCTCATTGGACCCCTTGGGAGACTGTCCAATAGTCTTCTAGAGGACTTAATTCTCATTGGTTCTTTTATTAAGTGTTTTTAAATTAATTAAACTAGATTTACTCTAGCCTAATTCTCATTGGTCCATCTCCAATGCCATTCAATAAGAATTGGGTACACCTTGTGGGCATCTGGGCTAGGGAGCTGACATGTGTCCCTCATTCCCTTTGTGTAAAGGGAGCTTGTGTGTGTGTGTGTGTGTGTGTGTGTGTGAGACTTTCTCTCTCATCCCCTACAAGCAAGGCTCGCCCCCTCCTATGTAGGGATTTGTAAAGACTTTTGGGACACACACAAAGCATCCAATTCCCCCCATGGTTGACCTTTGGACACAACCTTTGAATTTTGGAACCTTAGCATTTTGGAAGTCTTAATGGGCTGAACCTTAGGGTCTTTTTAGCCCATTGTTGCACATGGATCTTTTGCAGATGGCCCCCCCTTTGGATCCCTATTTTCCCTCCTTTGGATCCCTACTGTGGCTGGTCTGCTAGCTTAACCAATATTCTAGCTTTTTCTCCCCTGGTACTTCCCCATATTAAATGATCAGTTTAACATGAGAAAATCATTTAGGAGAATTAGATATTGATTATTATGACACCTATCTCTTGAAATCATAGTCGTCCTCGACTATGGTGTAGAGAAGATAAAGCATATTCATGAGTCCTTTTCTTAGCGGGTAGAGGATCCCTATGTTACCCTACGACATCATTGCACAATGGATGACTAATCCATTTGGTGCTTGAGAGCCTGAGGCTGCCGCAAGCATGTCTGCACATTAGTCCTATCAATCTTCCATAGTAGAGTGACAAGCTCTACTTGGTGTTTGGGAGACGTCGTCTCCGCAAACTTGATCTAAGCATGCATACTACTTCATTTTTGTGCACAATAAAGAAAAGAGAGTCTTATAAGACAAAAACTTTGTTCATTTTTAACATTTGCTTACTCTTGGGAAGCATTGTAAGCATTGACAAGGTTTAGGTTATCCTTTAATTGTATGCCTTGCATCCATCTAACATCTTCAAAAGGATAATTCTTAAACTTAATAAGATATCGCCGGATAGTCTTACCGCCTCTTAGTACCTTGTCTTCATGTCGGAGAATGGACTCGGGCTGCATTACCTCTTCTTGGTCCTCGATCTTCGGTGGGTCTTCAGTAGTTGGTTCTTGAGGTGGCTCTCCTTTGTAAGGCTTTAATAGGCTCACATGGAAAGCATTGTGTATGAGCCAATGATTGGGCAACTTGATTTGATAGGCCATCTCATTGATTGGCCTAAGAATCTGGAAGGGACCATAGTACCTTTTTGCTAGTTTAGCATAGTACTTTTGGTGTCCCGTAGGATTGTTGCCCGTCGTGTGCCTTAATCGAGCCTTGGGGAATTTTAATAAGACCCAATCATTTTCTTTAAAGGCTTGGGCTCTTCTGTGCTTGTCAGCATCAGCCTTTTGCCTTTGTTGTGAGATAGAGATAGCATCCTTAATCTTTTAGAAAGATTCTTGTAGGTCTCGGCTATACTCATCTGCAGCGAAGATCTTCCCATGTACCTTAAGTAGCAAGGGACTTTTTGACCTTCCCTCAATTACCTCGAAAGGTGCTTTTCCCGTGGAAGTATATACAGTATTATTGTAAGCATACTCCACTAAGGGTAAGTACTTCTCCCATTGGGATCTTTGATCTACTTCCGTTACATAGGCTTTTAGTAGATCGAGAATTGTTAGGTTAGCTATTTCACTTTGGCCATCCGTTTGTGGATGATAGGCTGAAGAGAAGTTTAGCCTTGTTCCTAAATTCTCAAAGAGACCCTTCCAGAAATTACTGGTCATTCTAGGATCTCTATCCGGCACTATGGACATTGGCAAGCCATGGTACTTGAAAATTTGTGAAATGAAGAGGGTTGCCATTTGATGGGCTTTGATAGTCTTTTTGACAGGTATAAAATGAGCCTGTTTACTGAACCTATCTACTATCGTCGATATTCCCGTATTCCCATGGATAGACTTAGGCAATCCAAAGATAAAATCCATGGATATGCTCTCCCATGGTGAATTAGGGATTGGCAAGGGTTGAAGCAATCCAAGTTGCTTCCCTCTATCAAATTTTGTCTTTTGACATACCGCACATTTAGAAACATACTCTTGTATGTTCACTTTCATGGTAGGCCAATAGAAATATGTTTCAATTTTCTTTAAGGTAGACTGAATCCCTCTATGCCCCGCATAAGGTGGAACATGAGATTCATACATTACTTTCTCACGTAGTGAGTTACTAACACATAGTCTATTGCCGAAGAGAAGATAACCATCTTGTAATTTAAATGGTTCTTCTTTCTTCCCTAATGCAAGGGTTGAAATCACATCTCTAAAATCGGAATCAATAGCATACTCATCTATCATTGAAGATAGATCATTGTGAGTTGCTATGGAAACCGCATTCACTCTCGGCCGTCTTGAGAGTGCATTAGCTACTTGATTATGCTTGCTAGCAATGTGAGCAATATAAAAATGAAATTGCGAAAGGAAATTTGCCCACCTCATTTGTTTGTCCGAGAGCTTGGTCTGCGTCATGAAGTACTTAAGACTTTGGTGATCCGTTCGCAGAATGAAAGGAGTCCCCAATAAATAGTGCTTCCATGAGTCTAAGGCATGTAGAACTGCAAAGAGTTCCTTTTCATATATGCCTAGAGCTTGCTCAACAGGGTCGAGCCTTCGACTTTCATAGCCTATGGCGTACCCTTCTTGAAGCAAAACAGCTCCAACGCAATCACCACAAGCATCACATTGGACCTCAAATGGTTTTGAGAGATCCGGTAGTGTAAGCACAGGTTGAGAGATAATCTTTTCTTTAAGCTTTTCGAAAGCATTGTTCTCCTTAGCAGACCATGTATACCTAACGCTTTTCTTTATTTGGTCATGTAATGGTCCCGCAATTTGTGACAACTTTTCTATGAAGCGTCTATAGTATGCACACATACCTATAAAGCTTCTTAGTTCATGAAGATTCCTTGGTTTAGGCCATCCTTTTATTACCTCTAACTTTGATGGATCCATTTGGATGCCATCTTGAGAGATAATGTGACCTAAATACTGAATCTCTTGGAAGAAAAATTCACTTTTCTTTCGATTAACATAAAATTTATTCTCTCTTAAAACTTGAAATATTACCTGGAGGTGTTGCTTGTGTTCGTCTAATGAATTAGAGTAGATGATAATATCATCAAAGAACACTCCAGTGAAGGTTCGATGAGGCCTGAACAACTTCTCCATCAAGCGGTTGAATGTGGCTAGTGCATTGGTCAAAGCCAAAAGGCATGACAATGTATTCGTAAAGACCAAATGTGGTGCGAAATGCGTTCTTTACAATATCTTGATCAACTATCCTTATTTGGTGATAGCCACTTTTTAGGTCAATCCTACTGAAGTAGGTTGATCCTTGTAGCTTATCAAATAGGTCTTCTACCCGTGGAACGGGAAACCTATTCTTGATAGTGATCCTATTTAGTGCTCTATAGTCGACACACATACAATATGTGCCATCTTTCTTTTGCACTAATAGCACAGGTGAGCAAAATGGAGAGGAGCTAGGCCTAACCATGCCCTTCTCAACTAACTCATGCACTTGCCGCATAATCTCCTCTTGTTGAGCTTGAGAAACTCTATAAGGAGGTTGGTTAGGCGGTGAACTTCATGGAAGAAGTTCAATTGCATGGTCATCATTACCTCGTTTAGGAGGTAGCTCACAAGGGATGTCGTCAATAAAGACATCTTGAAACCCCTTGAGAAAATTGGATAACTCTAATTCCTTTTGGTTGCTTTTATTTTCTTTTGCTAAAGCATTAGGTTCATTTTGAGAATCTTTAACAAAAATCATGTACACGGAAATAGAGCTCTTTATTGACTTGTTGAAAACTGGTGTATGTACAATATGGGAATAGTGTTACCCATTTCCTTAGCATCTATATACATGTCTTTTTCCCTGAACTTAAAGGAGATTCTCCTTTCAGGGAATTTAACATTGGTAGCCAGGCGATCAAACTATGGTGCCCCTAGGATTACATCCTCATGCTTGAGAGGACAGATAAAGAAGTCCTCTTTGTCCACATAGCTTTGGACATGAAGCCTCAATTTCCCAATTAAGGGAGTGACTGAAGCTTCTTGCCCCTTGAAAGCACTGTCTGCGGGTAGAACATCTCCCATCTCAGAGGCTTGTATGCCTGCTCGGTGGCCAACTCTATAGATATAAAATTGTGAGTAGAACCAGGGTCAAAGAGAATAAAAGCATCATGTTCTCTTACCTTTCCCCAAGCATGGCATAGAGGAGATCCTTTGTGGTGAATTTGGTGAGTCTCCTCCTCTTGGATTTCAACCAAGGTAGCTCTAGGAGGATCTTGGCGGTTGTTCTTTCGGGGACAAGCGTGGTACGCATGCCCTTGTTTGCCGCACTTGAAACACCGGTTATCCTTGCGATAACGCTCAAGCTCTTCAGGAGAGAGTTTGTTTTTACCTTTGTAAACTCCCTTCTCTTTAGCTTTGTTGGAGTTGCCCTTAGGAGACTTTTGGACATTGTCCTTCCCCTTAGGCTCGTTGGAACCCTTGTTTTCCGTGGGCTTATTATTTCTTTTAGCCCCCCCCGTTTGGAGATTGATTCGAGAGGCCACCATAGTATGGTGTATTACCGCCGATATGGTACGTGGCCTTTGGGAGTTGACATGCTCCGCCATTTCTTCGGTTAAGCCCACACAAAATTGTTGCTTTTGCTCTCCAAAATCCAACTTTTTGAAGACAGTGGCTTTGAGTTGTAGGTCCCAAAACTTGTCTACATATTTGTGGATGGATTCATAGGGAGAGAGCTTTAAGCTTCGCCATTCGGTGAGTACTTTGTCTTTAGCATCGGTGGCCAAAAACTGCTTCGTAATGGAAGCTCTTAAAGCTTTCCATGTTCGCGGAACTTCACCGTTGGCTCGTAGGCTAGACCACCATTGCCTGGCGGACTTTTGAAAGTGCATAGCTACATGGCGTAGCTTAGAGGACTCCGTGAAGCCCTCATCTCCGAACGCCACATCAAATTGTTGGATAGAGGCCAAGAATTTGTCCGTAGCACCAAAGGTGCCATCATAGGTAAGGAAAGAGATGCTCTTCCCTCCCTCTTTGAACTTCTTGAGCTTGGACGACCTCTTCCACGCGGCATAGGATTTCCTATGGCCTCTTCTTTTTGATGGTTCAAAGGTTGCACCATCACTTTCTTCAGAAGGTGAAGAATTTGAGGAAGGTGGAGAAGAGGGTGACCTCTTTCTCACCTTTCTTGTCTTGATCTTCGTCGTCTTCACCATCACTTTCATAAGAGGAAGAGGATGAAGAAGATGGAGAAGAGGGTGTCCTCTTTCTCGCCTTTTTCTTCTCTTGATTTTTTCATCCCTCTTTGAATTATGGTGTGGAGAAGGGTGCAATGGTCTTCTTTGCTTTGGCGGTGATGGAGAGCATTTAGCCCGCTGTCTTCGTGGAGCCATCTCCGTCGAGGTGGCGGGAGACTCACTTCTTTCTCGTTCCTTCGGTGGAGGCTCTTGAGTTCTCCTTTGGGAAGGAGATGCATCATCAAGAAGTAAATTCTTGAGCCCTCCGTATGGATTCTCTTCTTCTTCCCGAATCAGAGAGAGAACTCTTTTGGAAGTCTCACAAGGAGGCTTCCTAGGTGTTCTCTCGTCATGGTGGTGAGCTTGGAGAATCCCATAAGCACAGAGCTGCCGTTGCACTTCACTTTGGAGAGATGGATTGCCCATGGCTTGTTCAAGCCTAGAAACAATATAGTTAACAAGCATCGGAGCATCATTAGTAGCTTGCTCATTAGCAAAATCAAAGTTATCAACATTAATTTCACTCTCTTTACTATTGTCATCCATTCTAACAACTTTTAGGTGTAAACTTTTTAGGTGTACTTTGGCACTTCAAGCCCTAGTTGCTACTCCTCTTTACCCCTTTAGAAAAAGCACTCAAGCTATTGTACCCGTGGCTAGAATACGATTAATTGCAAGGAATAGAAGAGAGGGTCGTTCAACACGAAAACATTACCGGCTCCTGTCAAGCTTCTAATAGCTCAATAGTGGTTAAGCCGTACGCAAGCCCCGTAGGACTCCACTATTAAGACCATAGCTCTCGACTATGATGCCCCGTTAACTGCACGAAGGCAGGCACACTGCAAGGCTGAAAATTCCCTATTCTACTTACTCACAAGCAATTAATAATACCAACCATTTATAGCTAGCTTGAGGACCTCCCTTCTTGAGCAAGAAAAGAGAAACCTTGTGCTCTCATACCAATGTAACATTTAATGGCCTAAAAACTTGTGTGTAGCGGAAATTAGCATGAACATAGTGGGCATTTCATTAGAATAGATTCCTAATGAGAATTACAAGAGTGCTTAGGTGGAGAGAGCAACAAAAAGCATAACACCTAGTTCGATAGCATGAAAAATACTTTCAAAAGAGAGAGAAATTAAGCCATTGACAATAGTTGAGGACCGGATTTACATGGAGCCGGTCCCCCCTCCAAAAGGCTTTGTATTATGGTTTCTCCCATCAAGAGAGACATTGTACAATACAATTCTTTGTGTTCCTTCAAGACTAGCTAGTGCAATGAAGATGAAAGCTTCATGCACTAAGCAAAACACTTATCAAACACAACATCAGTTATCTCCGGTCTTAGACCCAAGACCTCACACACCTTCGAAGATGGTGAGAGCTAGCGGGGTATGAGAGTAGATTGAGAGGAAGAAGGAGTATTCTTACGAGAAAAATGTACATCTCCTCACATAATCACTCATATTAGCATAGCTTAGCTTAGTAATTAGCATGGTAGAGGAGATGAGCATGCATTGAAGCTTGGCTCTTGGTTGGATTTGCATCACAAAGCCAAGAGTTGTTGGTGTAGGCCTCCCTTCTCACAAGCTTGGAGTAGATGATAAGCTTGAGAAGGAGAGAGAGTCTTCTTTACTTCACACATGAGATTATGTGAGTGTGTGTGTGATAATGCCTTCCAAAAATCAGCCCCCTCTCTCTCTTGGTCGACCCCTCTTGCTATTTGCTCATGCTCCACTCTCATTGGACCTCCCTAGGGCTAGCCAATGACAATTAAGCAGCATAAGTGATAGCCTTCTGACATGTGTCCCCCTTTCCCCTTTTGTGAGAGCTTTAGGTGATTTAATAATTCAACTAAACTCTCATTGGACCCTTTGCCTCTTGGCCAATAGGAATCAAGCAAGCCATTGGGTTGTTGAATGCTCATTGGACCCCTTGGGAGACTGTCCAATAGTCTTCTAGAGGACTTAATTCTCATTGGTTCTTTTATTAAGTGTTTTTAAATTAATTAAACTAGATTTACTCTAGCCTAATTCTCATTGGTCCACCTCCAAGGCCATTCAATAAGAATTGGGTACACCTTGTGGGCATCTGGGCTAGGGAGCTGACATGTGTCCCTCATTCCCTTTGTGTAAAGGGAGCTTGTGTGTGTGTGTGTGTGTGTGTGAGAGAGACTTTCTCTCTCATCCCCTACAAGCAAGGCTCGCCCCCTCCTATGTAGGGATTTGTAAAGACTTTTGGGACACACACAAAGCATCCAATTCCCCCCATGGTTGACCTTTGGACACAACCTTTGAATTTTGGAACCTTAGCATTTTGGAAGTCTTAATGGGCTGAACCTTAGGGTCTTTTTAGCCCATTGTTGCACATGGCTCTTTTGCAGATGGCCCCCCCTTTGGATCCCTATTTTTCCTCCTTTGGATCCCTACTGTGGCCGGTCTGCTAGCTTAACCGATATTCTAGCTTTTTCTCCCCTGGCACTTCCCCATATTAAATGATCAGACATGAGAAAATCATTTAGGAGAATTAGATATTGATTATTATGACATCATCCATGGAAACTACTTTGTGTAAGTTGAATTTCCCACAACGCAACTCCTCATTGATTGGAGCTCACCATGAGCTTGTGTATGACATGGATATGAAACCATGCAAACTTCATGCACAAGGTTCCACAACTTTCCTCCTCCCTAGTACCTTGAGTGCTTTGATATACCACTATAAGGACAAGGAGGAGTTGGCATGATAATCTTTCCTCTTATAGACTTGTATCCCCTCTTTAGCACCATCGTGCTCACCCCCATAAAAAAACATACCTGCACCATCACTCGCATCGAACATGTCTGACCCTCCCTCCCATCTAGATAAAGTGAGATGGATCCTTTGATTATGCACACCTAGCCAGCCTTGCCTAGGGACTGCGATTGTTGTCCTGAATCTTCCATCCATTTTCCTCTCTCTTTACTAGCACTTTCATTTAACCAACTTATGAATTGGCGACTAAGTTCCAACAACCCTTCCATATGCTTAACAACTTCACCTTAGGCACCCTTATGCAATGGAGTGTGCACAGATGGGAATTCCTCTGTTTCTATACCTCTCTCTCTCTCTCTCTCTCTCTCTCTCTCTCTCTCTCTCTCTCTCTCTCTCTCTCTCTCTCTCTCTCTCTCTCTCATCACCATGTTTAAGTTCATCCCTCTCCTACACCCTTCCTCATTATTTCTCCCTCCATCCCTTTTTTCAAAAAGATCCCACTCCCATGATGTTTCCCTCCCTCCTACCGCCCCTGTCTCTCTCTCTCTCTCTAGCCATGGACATAGAGAGAGAGAGAGAGAGAGAGAGAGAGAGAGAGAGAGAGAGAATATAGTAGAGGTGATCCAACAATTTAGTAAAAAGCACGTCTGCTAGAATTTTAGGAGCTTCCTGTTTATGTTGATTCCCCCCCTCCCCCCAGAAAATCTTATTTTGTGTTAGTCTTACTAGAATAGATTTATGTATACTAACATAATAGATTTAATAAAGAGTACGACTGCTGAATTTTCTTAAAAAATTAAAAATTCTTGAAAATTTTAATAAAGAGTACGTTAGCTAGAATTTTGGGAGCTTCCTGTTTATGTTGATTCCCCCCAAAAAACATATTTTTGTGTTAGTCTTACTAGAATAGATTTATGTATATTAACATCATACTAGCAAACATTTGTCTCTATCTATTTTATAAAAAGGATTATATGTGTATAAGAAGATTGGGCACATATGATAGCCTATATGTTGAAGCCAAGTGTGATGGTCACACAAGACGATAGTCTTGCTGCTTCTGCAGTGCTTGCCGATCTATTGCATAATTATTATTTTTAAGATATAAGGGCCAAACTTGTTGGTATTTGCGTATACCCTGTATACCGATCACATTTTTGGTTATGTGTATTGTGTCAAAAACTAGTAAATGAATATGATAGAGAGTCTATCACTTAGTGGATATGTCTCTTTGTCCTACAAGTGTATGGTGTGTGTGGCTAATTACAACATATTTTTGATCGTTTTGGGGTTGTTGTATGTTGTATTTTTTTTTGCATGTATGTCATAAAATTTGTGCATGTATCATTGTGTGTAAAACATGTTGATCCTTATATACTTTATTTCACCATCTGCGAAGCTCTACGTGTTAAACTAATCCTTATGTGTGTGTTTTATAACAACAGGGTATCACAAACTGTGCATAATTTATCCTATGTGAATACATTGGCATGTATATAGGTGTCTAGTTCTCTGCTATAATGCATGCAACGATAAGCTAGATGTGGTGTGTCATTAATTATTATATGCTAATTACCTTTGTGTATTGCTAGTATGGGAGCTCTTGTTGGTAAGATCTCCATTGTTTCGTTTATTGTAGCGTTTCATATTTGCACGTGATTGTCAAGGATTCTCTGAAGGGACATAGTTTTGCTTGGGTAGAGCGAGATATGTCTGGCGTGCATGAGTGTGAGTGTGAGTGTAAATGTGTGTGTGTGTGTGTGTGTGTGTGTGTTAGATTGGCTAGAAAAACGTAGGTTTCAATAGAGATAGGAGCTAAAAAGCCTTTGTTGGGAAGGACCCAAAGGTGATGGTCCACACCAAGGGATTTTTGTTTGCATGGTAAGAAGGGAAAAACCCGAGAAACTTTAGGTACCATTTCCATTAGCGAAGTCTCACTGAGGGAACGCATTTCTTTCTGAAAGGCTTTGACAACATCTAGGGCCAAGGGGTCCCTGCAAAATAAACTATTGGATACTGTTTGTATCGGAATGGGAGGAGCTAAAACAAACCCATGGGTGAGACCACATAATTTGCCTAAGTAATTGGTCAGTTCAGCACCTTCAGAAGAGAATTTGGCTAACTCTCCTTTGTGAGCAAGTGTCAAAGAGTGGATGTTCTCTATGAATTCAGAAAGATCTGCTACCCTTTTCTTACAAGTTGGACGAGGGTATGGACACACTTATCAGACAACATGGTTTGAACCAAGGAGTTGACTAGATCAACAAAAGCTCATGCTATTAATTCAGATGCCATAGGGTCATGAATGCATCTAAGTACTTGAAGCGATGCTTTAGAAAGAGGCTTAGTAGGAAGCTCTAACCCTTGAGATAGTTCTAAGCTTTGTATGGTCGAAAGAAATTGTCTTTATTAGAGACTTATATGACTAATGGTAAGAATTGGTAGACTCTTCAGCCTTCAACTGACCAGGAGAACCTATAAGGGTCGTGTGAAGAGAGCCCCATCCCACAAGGATTGGTCCCAAGTAAATTTATCTAGGACAAAAACCGAGGGATAAAATATAGTAACTAGGTCTTTGATTAATATCAATACTACTCTTGGTGTTAGGTGTGTGTGTGTGTTCCAGTAACAATATAACATAAACACCAAAGAATCCATTCAAATTACAAAAGCACTAGAAATTATGTTAATGAAAAGGTGGTATGATTCCCATTCATAGTACATACGGACTTTATACACAAGTACAAGAGAATCTAGAGCCTCAAGATATATAAATACGGCATTCTTCAAGCCAAGGAACTTTGAAAACCATAGTTGAGAAGGTAACCCTCACCTGCACCCATGGAAACAACACAACATTTAGTTAGCATTGGCATTGTATGTAGGTGATGTATGGGTATCCCACATGTTATAGATGTCACCCAACTTAATTGCTTTCAAAGATAAATAATAAGAAAGGTAAAGCTAATCATATATTGAGAGATGGTTTCATTTACAAGGGGGGAAAGATATGGAGCCCCTTGTGCTTTACAAGCTCTCATGAGATAAGGCCGAAGACGAGTTTTATGAGGCAATATAGCCTCGAAGTGGGCCACATATACCTGCTTCTTGAGTTTACAAAGTTTGGCATTAATTATCGCTATTTTTTCTGGGTCAGTTGACAATGCTCATACGTGCAATCAATCTATACTTTGGAGTCACCTGTAACATAAAAAGACATTAGTAAATAAGTCATGCACCCCTTTAGTCGGAGTCAAAAACCACATGTAAGGTAGAAAGTATAAGTGTTAATCCCCAAACTCATAATACATATAGATGGGATATTCCATATTTCCTCATTTGTTTCAAAAGCCAGGGACGCTTGTCGCAAAGGCCCATAACATTGATGCAATAAGCAACCACTTACTGCTTCATGAGCATCCCATTTACAACCATATCTACCATATTCCACAACTCATCATAACCATACCCATAACCATATTTGGCCACAAACAATCTTAACCTAGTTTGCAACCAACCATTCATTCTGCCCATTTGAGCAATTTTGCCCAAGATCGCAACACTAAAACAACATAGACCGTATCTGAACAAGAATGGAAAGCTCGATAACCAACCCTGAGGCACATCACCCGTAGTATAACTGCCACGGCAGCCTTACCAGAATATACAAGCCACTTGTCTTACACCCCACAAGTAGGTCAACTCCACCATATAGGGTCATTTACCATGTATTTAAGAAAAACATTACCCCTTCATTTTTTTTTAAATGACTTTCAAGATAACAATTATCCAGTAAAAGAGGATACCACCTTTCAATGTTTCTTTACATGCCTATGACAAACCGTAGATATGCATTGACAGATATCCCTAAACTCGAAAGGGAATTATAAAACAAAGCCGCAGACACCGAAAGGGTGCTCATACGCATACATATGATAAGTCAAAAGGCAATTCCTAACTCGCAAGGTGAGTAAAAAAAACCAGTGCTGTAAATACAAATCGGTTCAGCAAAAGTTTCCATTCATGTACCTCTATCGGCATATGCATGAGGAACATTACCATACCAACAAGTGAATCAATCCATCAAACAGTTCGGACAATAGTCGTATCAATGCCATAAGTCACCTGAGATTGAGTCGGAGCAACCATCTCCACAATAACCTGCTTATCCTTGCCCTTTGCCATAGATCCGACACTTAACGCTACCCCTTTGCAAGGAAAACCCTCACAATCATAATGTATAGACAACTAATCACAAGTACACACACACCACCAATGCTAAGTGAGCATGTAAAGCTCACCTTTTTATAGGATTTGGAGCCTGTGGTCACCCTCCTTCACAGTCATAAGGCAGCCCCAGCTTCAAGAGGGGATGATGCAGCAGCGCTGCCTTGTGCAATGGCCACATTCCATCACAGCTGTATGGCGGGCCCAGCTTCAATAGGAAGAAGATATAGCACGGCCGCCATGGAGAGAGAGAGAGAGAGAGAGAGAGAGAGAGAGAGAGAGAGAGAGAGAGAGAGAGAGAGAGAGAGAGAGGACATAGAGAGCAACGTGGTGCATATCTGCTAGGGGGGAGCCACTGTGATATAACGCAGAAGAAGCCAGAATAAACAGAGCAAGGCAACCCGCCCAACTTCATAACCCATTTAACTATTAAGGGTTAGGTACCATTAAGGTACCACCTAATGAGACCTTTTCATAAATTCACCAAGTGATTTCAAGCCAGTAATTCACCAAAGGTTCCCCAGGCTAACAATCCCAAGCTAATAATACCAAGGAAATTGCAACACGCTATAACTAGTCATGTGTGTGTATGTCGTGCAACCGAGGTAGAACGTGATCTCAAGGCTGTCAATTTGTATATGTTGCACAATTAGAGTGTGTGTGTGTGTGTGGTGATTAGGTGTATGGGTAGTAACTTATGTTGCTTACTCTCATGCAACAAGGCACAAAAAAAGCTCATCACCTAGCAATAAGTGCAATCCAAGATCAAACGTGTGTGAGATCATTGGAAAGTGTGACAAATTGTAGCAAAACTATGTAGCATGCCCACCTTGCAAACTCAAGGCTCTAGCACAAATAGAGTAGTCAACATGCACAACTTTTAATGTCAACCAACTAAGTATGGTATTCAATGCCATATCTTTTAACACCTCACATGGTGTTTTTGGAGGCCCATGTTGATCCAACACAATATCAGTAAGCCTTGGAATGCCCATTGGTAAGCAGAGTATTACGATCTGATTATGAACTATGTCATGTCCAAGTATGTCATTATAACAAAGCAATATCAGTTTCAACTATGCAACCTAAAAGGGCAAGACATGCAACATGACATTATTACAAGACCCAATAGTATGATTTGTCTTTTAGCAATCACTAAAAAAAAACCCTAGGTATCATCAGAGGCCTTGGCCGTCAACTTCCTGTATTGCATCATGCATTGCCCATGTGAAAAAAATGTTAGATAGAAAACCTAATGTGCAAGTCCTTGTACTGTTGTAAAATTATCCAAAGCCTGCCAAAAAAACTTTTGAAGATGCAATTGTATTGGGTCACCTCTATACACCAAATAATCCCAAAACTAGATTTAGAGTATATCTCTCAAAAACCATTAATCATGTGCCATTTTACGACTGGAAATTAGTGCTCAACGAAGGTGATCATGGCTATGCAAACACCACACCCTGAAACAAAATTCATATAGGAAGCTATTCCCCCAAGTAGTACAATCATAGGCCTTGTAAAAAAAGACACTAATTCAAAGAATAAGATTAGTTGTATTCCGTGTAGCATCTGCAACACAACTAGTTGAGTTTATGGATGTTCCCCATCATGGGGAACCAAATAATATCACATAAACCCAATCAAAATCCACAACCTCATGCACATCGCATGGTATTACTGTTTTCACTAGCTACTCATAAGCGGCTAGAAGAGGCCACAAGAGTTAATCTTTCAAGTAGGGCACATCCTACATAGGGGTAACCATATCCATAGGGGTGTTTAAGAAAGATGAAACTGTGTACATGTGGTGCCCCAACAAGGGTACCCTTTAGTATCATTCAAAAAAAAAAATGTGTAGGTCTCGAACTAAAGAGAAAAAGTTTACAAATTCTTGCTTGAATAACCCAATCATAGGAGGAGATGTCGACTACTTGTTATAAAGTTGGATCCTTTGCCAACTTCTTTTGCTTGTTTTAAGTAATGTTGAAAGAAAACACTCTCTAGGCAGTGATAATTTGCTGAGAGATAACGAATAAGAGGTGAGCTCCAAAGGGGGCTCACCTCTTATGTTTTATAGGCCAAGCCAATCACCACAATCCTGAGGCAGCCAACATGTATACTCCGACTCCCGAGTGAGTGTCATGCCAACGGCCAGAGGCCACGAGCCAATTTGAACGCGCCTCGGGGGCGCCCACCAAATTGCAGCGCCACCCAACCAGTCTCCAAGGCTAGTGCTTTGTAGTCCTGTCGACGACCATGAAAACCTGCAAATTCAGTCTCGTTGGACTCGCGCTGGGCAGGGGGTGAGAACTCGTCACTTGGGCATAGCCGTTTGAGCACCATAGCGAGAGCCAAGAGCTTCATCATCCCCTTCGTTGCGGCAGCCGACTGCAGACTTCGATAATTTTGCTTGTTTTCTCACCTTGGGTGGCCGACACCTTAGGGTTTGTGCTCAATTCAAAAAAGGGGAGGAGCGAGGGTGCCCACGGTTGGCAGCCGCCCCCTCTTCTTGGCACTCCTCAAGGCGGGTGAAGAATTTCAGAAAGTATATAGAAAATCATGGTCTGATACATCTTTTTATAAGGTCGAGGGATAAATTACCAACATCTACGAATGTTTTGGAGGTTCAAGCGATGGGCCAGCTCAAGCGAAAGCTCGACGACATCGGAATCTTACAAAATCTTTTGATTTTTAGCGGTCGAAATAGACACCATCTTTTTTTATGAGCGTTTAAATCGGCAAAGCTAGCGATTGGACGAAAATTTACGGCAGTCCCACATCGACCTCAACAATTCTCTCTGATTTGTCAAAATTAAATCAATAAGGCTAATTAATTGCATTACGACGGTTCCTAGGCGGTTCCGAACTGTTCTCAATCGCCGACATTTTTTTAAGGTACTTCTTTCCTCTTGCTAGCATAGCACCAAATCAAAATGGATTTGGACATGGACATGCAACATACGTTTGACTTTGAAAATCCCGCACAAGTTTTACTTGCTGCTGCCGCCGCACGATCGCCTACTCCAGGACCGGCGGATGATAGCTACGAATTGCTTGACATCCAAGAGTTTAGAGCATTGCTAGCACACACGATTGTTTTAGAGTTTACTTTTACAAAACTGAATGAAAATATCACTAAAATGTTTGATATGCTTGTGCAATTCATGTAATAGTCAGCCAAGGGTCTAGTAAATGAGCAGACTCGGGTTTCTGCATCCCTTGGTTCGGATGGAAGCACACCTAGTTTGCAGAAGCAAGGCTCCAATCTGGAGGGATTGCACCTTTTCTCCCAAAAAGAGGTAGGGGAGAGGAGAGGGAACGCAACATACGGTGAATATATTCCTGAGCAAATGGGATAGGATTAACGATCTTAGACACACTCCAGATGTAGTCAAGGCATTGCAAACAAGTCTGACACTAGAAGGCAAGGCGTACAAATGGTGGATGTCTCTCAAGCAGAAGGGTATCATATCACAATCATGGGTAGCCTTCCAAAATGTGTTTAGAAAAGAATTTCTTCCCACCAATGAGAAGGAAAAAAATTGGTCTACATAGAACATGCGTTCGCATAAGACACTGTTGTATATCTCGCACTATCATGTTGTCATTCTTAAATTGGAAGGTCTTGATGACTTCCCACAAGTCCATGGGTTTATCCGTAGATTGACACCAGATCTTAAGAAGCATGTCGAAATTTAGGATCCCAAGACGCTTAAGGAGGCTATAGTGCAAGTGCATATACACGAAGATCCCGATAAGGAAGTATTGCATACTCTCATGTGCTTGACAATACACATGAAAATGTATGCACACAACTTGGACACAATAAAACAAAGATTATAGTACCTACATATGAGGTGTCCAAGAAACCCAAGGGGTCTAGGGGCCCTTTGTCTAGTGAAGAGTTTGGGAAGACATGGCAAAAAGGATTGTCCCAAGGAAAAATCTGTTGCCCAAGGTAAGGAGAAAGTAGTGCACATGGTGCAATTGTTACTTCTTGAGTCCTCCTCTCGTTTCTCGAATGTGGAGATAACACACACCGGAAGCAGTGCACAAGTGTTGTATAATGGCCTCAATGTAACAACCAACCTTTGATCCACATGAGTTGGTGTGTATGCATGGGTCTATCGAAGGGCACAAGGTACAAATAATGATAGATGATGGTGCTTCGCACAATTTCATTAACTATAAGTTAGTGAAACGGCTCAAGTTGCCCTAGAATCTGAGTTTCCACTGTCATAAGGTAACAATGATGAACGGCTATGACGCCGATGTGTGGCATACTCAAGTGAAAGATGTACCACTGGAGATTCAAATGTATCACACATCTTTGAATTTTCAAGTCATGAATATGGAGCGGGTAGATGTGGTCCTTAGTAGAGAGTGGTAACACAGTCTAGGAACATCACTTAAATGTAGCTATAAACACAACAGCTTGATGTTCGAATTCAATGTCGTGCATGTGCTACTGTTGGGAGAGAAGGATGTGCCTTCCTTGCTACTCATTTATACATCCAAGCTTATGAAGCTCCCTTCTCAAGATGAAATAGAAGAACTCTTTTTGTGTTACTTTATGTGTCATTTTTTTTCAGATGTTGATAATGTTTTGAATAAAAATTCTTCAACGTCGCATATTTTTCTCTCTTCTCTTCCACTTATGGCCACTACTCTCTCTTCTAAATAAGGAATGTTGCTAATCAATTAATTTTTTATAAATGGAATACAAAGATGTATGTTTTTCCACTAGGGTTACCACCGACAAGGGTTGTGCACCATGGCATAGACGTGGTTGCATGCAATATATTCATAAATAAACCACCCTACAGAATGAGCCATTCTAAGGCTGCTGAGATGGAATGCTAGCTTGCTGAATATCTCAATAGAGGGTTTATCGAATCCAGTTCTTCACCATGGGGCTCTCTCATTTTCTTGGTGAAGAAAAAAGATAGTATTATGCACATGAGTATAGACTATCGTGGTTTGAATACGGTTACTCTTAAGAACAAGTATCCATTATCGAGAGTGGATGAGTTATTTGATAAGCTCACCCATGCTCGTATCTTTACAAAGATAGACTTGCAGTCAGGAGATCATCAAATGTGTATTAGGCTTACTAATATACCCAAAATTACATTCCGAGGTTTGGACACTATGAATTGTTGGTTATGCCCTTTGGGTTAACCAATGCGCTTGCAACTTTCATGACACTATGAGTTATTGGTCTTGAAACCATATTTCAAAAAGTTTGTTATTCTTTTTCTCGATGACATTCTAGTGTATAGTGCCTTTGAGGAAGAGCACTTACAACATCTGAAGCAGGTATTTGAATTGCTATGAGAAAATAAGTTATATGCCAAAAATTCAAAGTGTGATTTTCTCAAGGAGGAAATTTATTACTTAGGGTTGATCAACGAGTTCTACCTAGACCTTTTGAGAAACTACGTTCTCGTCATTATGAACTTGTTTCTCAACCTACTAATATGTTAACCTACTTAATAGCTTTTGAACATCAAATGGGACTCACGCCGTCTCTAACAACAGTCTTATATATATATATATATATATATATATATATATATATATATATATTTTTTTTGTTCACCCATTTTAGCCTCTTGCATTATGCCACATGTCTTCATCATAACGTTTTCGTGATGCTTGCATGTACCATTGATGGTGCATTTTGTAGAAATCCCTCACTCTAATTATTGAAAACAATCTACCCACAGCTCCTTGGCCCTACCCATGTTGGAGGTACCCTCCACAAAGTGCATTCCTTTCGATGACATCCCACATAGAATATCATCAAGAACTTTGTTGCAGAGAATTATTACCTTCACTAGTTCACTCAAACTAACCTAGAGCTTCTTGGCATGCCCATATTGGACAAAACTTACAATAAGGTCAATCCAAGAGATGACACTCCACACAAAAAACTTGTTAAGAACTTTATATGCTTTCAAAAACACAGAAAGGGGGGGGGGGGGGGGGGGGGGGGGAGAGAGAGAGAGAGAGAGAGAGAGAGAGAGAGAGAGAGAGGATTAAGGTCCTAGCCGACAATGAGTCTAAGGGAATAATGGCTAAGGAGTTTCTATTCCAAGAGGGCGCACTATGTGTAGGCATTTTCTAAAGATAGAGGCTAGGAGTCATGAAAGAGGAAGTGGTTGGGTGGAGAGAAGTGTGTGCTTTTCCATGGTCTTGGGTCATGGCCATGGTGTCATGGCTTCACACTGGTATGGAGCTTTTTCGATTCTCTTGCTTCGCAAACCTCTATGTGTTCAAACTACTAGTGCTTCAACAAGCATCGGTGCCATCCACTCAGGGGCCTTTTTTGCATGGGAAACCCCCAAGGCCGAGTTCTAACCGTTGTTGGCTTGCACCGAATTTGATACAACTAGTATCGAATCGAATCACGGTGGACCGAGGACAATCTCTCACTTAATCACCATGAGTAGATTTGGCTTCTAGTAGCTAGCGCAATCAATTTCTCGCTATTTGGCAACATCAGCATAGCCAAAAGCTTGGCTTTTCACAAGCGGCCCAAAATGAGGGTTGAAGGTTTCAAACGAATATTAAAATAATCTCGTTTGCTGAGATTTTTGTGAATAAAACGTGACAAATGAAGGGTTTTTGCAACTCACAAGTGTCGTTGTCTTATCTAAGAAAGCGTTTGAGGGGCAGCAGCCCTTTGAGCCAAGGAGAGTGAAGTCGACTTTTGTCAATTGGTGCATGACCAATTGACTCGTTCCATGAAATTTGAAGTCTCCTTTTACATTAGTAGGCCCTGCCAATTTTTGGGAAGGAGGTGAATTAAAGAGAATCTCTAAAGATGCTCTCAAAGCTTAAGGGGGAAAAATGAGAGGAGCTGGCACGTGGTTGAACAATTTTTTTTCTTGATTTCATTGACTAGAATTGAGGCAAAGGGGGCCAGAAGAGGAAAAGGTGAGGGTCGAGGTCGCCTTGGGAGATGGCACGTGGAGGGGAGAAAAGGAGAGAGAGGATTTTTTTCTCTTCAATAAGGCAAGGCATAGCCTGAGGTGAGCATAGTTTCTCTCTCTCTTTCTCTCTCCAATTTTCCAATTTAGGGCCAGATTACTTGCGCACAAATGGTGTGATAGAGATAGCCTGTGGCTTCGACAAGCTACGGACAGCTTATGCGAGGGAATGGCGAAGCACAAAGAGTGTGCGATGGCATAATGAGGGAGCAGTGCACACTATTCACTACACCATTGCAAAGTAGCAAAACTCTCTCTCACGTACTGTATCGACTTCTGCAGGTGCCGAGAAAGGTTGTCGAGCCTGGCTGGGGGTTGACAGAGCAGCAACACAAGCAAGAGGGCGGAAGGTCAAGGTCAAAGAGGGGGAAATGGTCGGCCTCAAGGGAACTACTTGTCCAGCTGTAGTTTCTTGGTCGCAGGAGTTATGGGGATGAGCGAGTGGGCACGAATGGTACAAATTGCCATTGGGACCACATTCGAACGCAAGTGAGAGACGGGGACAGGGAGAGTTTACGGAGAGAGAAAGGGATGTCGTGTCTCAAAGCAAGGGACGAGCAGATTTTTTCGCCATGGCAAGATGAGGCGGGGGAGATGCGGAGAAGAAGACACCAGCAGAACCTGCACACACATACTCATAGCCAGGTGTTGTTGGTAGGGGGCCGAGGAAATGGTTGGTGCCCAAAGGCTGAGGCTTGAGCAGCTTTGCTAGTCACCAATACATCCATGGCGAATAAAGGGACATATTTTTTTCCACGTGGCTCCTCTCAACGTTGTGGGGTAGCAAGGTAGACACGCCAATGGGAGTTGCACGGCCATGGGATATGTCATCCCTATGAATGGAAGGGAATATCACAGGTGAACGAGAGAGGGATATGAGGGACCTAGAGACAAGCATGCGAGATGTAGAGAATGGGGCGAGATGCACAGAGTAAGTGATGGCGAGTTGGGGGGTGATGATGGTGACAAGAATGGAGGCTTTTCTTTTGGATTCTCCAATTCCGTAGATTCCCTAGAATCTAAAGGGATAATTAATTAATGGGATCAAGATAGGCCGAATAAGAACCTTAGAGGAGAGTTGAGTTAGCATACTTTCAATGTTTTGAGCGATATTTGAGACTTACCTTAAAGATTATTTTGATTTATTAAATCAATCTTGTTATTTTACCTTTCATTTGACATCCTCACATGTCTTTACTTTTCTTGCATTCTATTATTATTTTAGAATGCTAAAGTGAAGCTTCACTTTGCATAATCTAGTAAATTCTACACATATACACACACATATATAGTTCTTGCATTCTATTGTTTTAAAATGCTAAAGTGAAGCTTTACCTTGGATAAGTTTAGTAGATTCTACACACACACACACATATATATATATTAGATATTTTTATTTCACCTTTTATTTCACAAGTCTCACATGGCTTGATTTTTCTTGTATTTTATAGCTTGATTCTAGTCAATGTTTGGGCCTCTTTTATTTAACGATCATTGGTTGAGTTTTTTTCTTTCAAAGAAGCAAACCAAAAATACTAGTCGAATTTTGAAAATTTCAAGATTTTTACACTAATTTCTCACATATTTCACTAATTTCTCACATATTTCACCAATTTTTCTTTCCTTTGCCATGGTTTGCAATTGGCTAGTCTCGATTGTCAACTAGTTCAAGACTAAGCTGAGGCAATCCTTCCCCAAACACTGATTCAAATTAAAATCAACCTAATGATTTTATCACTTTCTTATTGTTTTAGAAAGCCACCGTGACCGTTTCATTTGTTCTTGTAGAGATCCTAAAGGCGTATCGAGACATTTTTCTGGTGTTTCATAGGAAACTTAAGGCAGTAGAGTTGAGTTGTGAGTTGATGCATAAACTAGAGCCTTTCAAAAAATTATTCTCCATTGCGGAGGTTATGACATGTTAGTTATTAATTTCACCAGGGGCACATTCATAAATAAATCTTCCATTACCTATACGTCGGATGAACCATTTTTCAATAGCAACATCATATCTTTTTAATTCAGTCAATGAATAAGTGTTGGATGGACAAGGTCCTAACACAAATATGAATTATAATTATGGCATCTATAGGGATATGCAAGTTATCTGATAAATTTGGATTGCATCCACACATTGCTTATGGTATGCATGGCAATCTTTCCATCGGGTATGGTTAAAGTAATTATGAGTTTCAATATTGTAGCCAAGGGCTTATTCTCTAACATTTGCATTGGGATTTTTTCTTGATACAAGTGCTTCTATTATGATGTACTAATCGGGAAAGGGATGCCTTCCATTGAAATCTTGTTTAAAGACCAAGAGGAATTGATGATATGTGCCACTTTTAGGGTCTTTCATATGTTATGCCGAGTTCTTTTTTGACTAAGGTAGTCTACAAATATCAAATTAGATATGCCAAATTTTGTGTAAGTTCACTAGCAGGAGAGCAGATGCTTGTTTAAGTGTTTCTTATCTATTGCATATTTGGTGGTATGAGATACCAAAGGTGTTTCGATCAAGTACTCCTTTTTCAAGATTTCCAAGTTTTTTAATGATGTTTATAAGATATGTTTATAAGATATAAGTTTTTTAATGATGTTTGTACCAATGAGTTTCCGAAGGTGCATGCAATACTAATATGATCATTACTCTCGCTGCTACCCCGAAATTTATGACAGTGACAACGGTGACGGCTGTTCAAGTCCCTGGTCTGAAAAGAGCCAAAAGGGTGAAGGCAGTGGCAAGAGACTCCAAAGTGGTTAAGTTGCGAGAACACTTGAGGTGAAAGGATCTAATCCATCCTCCACCCCTTTGAAAGGAGGGGGGTTCACTCTCCCACTGCTCAATCCATTTGCAGCATTGCAAGAAAAGAAATCCCCCGACTTGGAACCCCTGGATTCTCCTCAGACCAAGGAGAGGGGGGGGGGGGGGGGGGGGGGGGGGGGGAATGATTCAGATGCTGAAGAATTCGTTCCTCTATCCCAATGAACCCCTCATTAATCATGGAGTCTCTCACTATCCAATCTTGGAACATTAAGGGGTTGAAAACTTGTAAGAAGAGTACCCTATTCTGGGAGGAAATAAAAAAGGAGAAGGCAGTCAACTGCTGGGCTATCCAGGAACACCACTTAGATGCCCATAGCAAGAGAAAGCAGGTGCTAGGAAATAAACTAGTATTCTATGGAGAAGGAAGTAACGATTTTAGTGGCGTCCTCAGCATTGCAGACAGAGAATTGGAGCCGAAGATGGTTCTAAACCACCCATCCGACAGAATCCTGGGGATTAGAATCAGATGGGAAGGGCATCTCTTCACCATTATGAATGTTTACGGCCCTTGCAATGCAAAGATAGAGCTAAACTATGGATACATCTTAGAGATGCTCCTATTGAAGGTGAGTGGTTGTTAGTTGGCGACTTCAATATGGTAAAAAAGAGCAGGGATAGAACAGGATCCTCCAGTATGTTGGCTGGCTCGGAAAGGTCTAAATGGCAAGTTTGTGCGAAAAGTGGGCGATGATCGACTTATGGGAAGTCGGCCCATGGAACAGCACGCCTGGTTTCACCTACACAAGCCTCCAGTATGCCCGCATTGCCTCCAGGCTGGATAGATGCTATTGTTCACACCAAGCTGACTGGATACCGTCGTTGATGGAGATGAAGGTAGTCCCAACAAAAAGCCCTTCGGATCACATTCCTCTGTACATACATTTTAAGAAGAATACAGGGGGAGGAGCAGACCCCAAGAGGTGGGAAAAAACTGTTAGTAACAGGGGCACACCTATTCAAAGACCCTCTTTTCAGGAATCTAACCAAGAAAGCACTGGGTAAGCTCAAAAAAGATGTCGACCTCAACAAACACAATGCGTGGAACCTCTTTGCTCGGAGCATCCAGAAAGCAATCAAAACCTCGGGTTCCTGAATCAAGAAAGTTAGGGAGGTACACCTTCTGCATCTTACAGCGGAGGTACAATTGCTTACCTCCAAAAAAGCCAATGGGCTTGCTACGGAGGATGAGCACAAACGATGGATCGAAGCCAAATCTAACCTTGCTAATGAGCAGTTAGAAGATATCAGAAAGGCAAGGCTTCTCTCCAGGGAGACTTTCCTTCAACTTGAAGCTTCAAATCAAGCTCAGTTTTTTAGGGCTTTAAAAATCAAGAAGAGTCGGCTCGCTCTATGAAGAGAAAGGGACAACAGTTCATAACCAAGATGAGATGGCTGGTTTGATGTTGAGCTATCTTAGTCAAATCATTGGACAGCCAGAGATCCAGTCCCACGAAGTGGAAGAAGCCAGAGGGACCCTACTTCAGAGTATCAAGAAGAAGATTCTCCACTCAGAAGCTAATAGCTTGGAAAGGGCATTTTTCGAAGACGAATGTTCACTAGCATTGCAAGCCCTTGGCAAGGAAAAGTCCCCTGGTTGGCATGGGATGATGGTGGGATTCTATAGAGAATTTTGGGATGATCTCAAGGTCCCAATCACAAGGTTGGCCAATAGAGCCATCGTCAAAGGGTTGTTGGAGATAAGTGTAAAGAGAGGGCTTATCAAACCCATCCCAAAACAGATCTGTTGTTCTCAAATGAAACATTGGCGCCCTATAACGATGATGTCGGTGGCCTACAAAATTATTGCTAAAGCAGTAGCCCTCAGACTTGCCCCCTTACTAACCAAGATCATCTCTCCTCATCAACATGGGTTCATCAAAGGAAGGTCCATTTACGATAACATCTTGGAAGCAATGGTGGGCATCGAATTCGCAACTGTCACAAAGCAAGAGTGCATTCTGCTGCAGCTGGACCTGGATAAGGCTTATGACAGAATAACATGGACATATATAGAAGCCGTCATGGAGGCTCTGCCTCGCCTATGTCATCTGGTTGATGTATTGGGGGTTGGAAGCCAGTCAGAGCTCCTATTCAACGACAGAATTGTGGGCTCTTTTGAGGTCAAAAGGTCTATTAAGCAGGGATGCCCTCTGGCCCCCCTGCTTTTCGCCATAGGATCACATCCTTTAATCACGACACTTGAAGCTAGTGTGGAACGAGGGGAGTTGCAAGGTTTGGCTTTACCAAGAAATAGCCAACTCCTAGCAAAACTTTTTGCAGATGATTCTCTCCTCTTCTTGAAGGGATGCCCCCAGGTCATCAGGAAAGCTCTGGAGATTGTACAAATATTCTCAGTAGCTTCGGGGTCCCAGTGTAATATAGAGAAGTCAAGGCTCATCTCCCTATCGGAAAATGACTCATCTGACCCTTCTGACTGGTCAGGGGAGATTGTCACAAAAGGGAGTATCTTCAGACATTTGGGAGCCCCCTTGGGGGTGGACGTAACTCACAAGCAAAGTTTTGAGTGGGTGCTTGAAAAAATCAAAACAAAAATGAGTAGGTGGGAGTATGCTCTTCTCCCATTCCCAAGTCGAATAAAAGTGATAAATGCCTTTATGATTCCTTATATTGCCTTCCCTAGCCCACTTCTCAAGATGGCGAAGTGTCACTAGAAAGAGTTTTTAAAACCAGTAAAAAGGTTTTTATGGAAAAACAACACGAAATCCTCCAGGCCATGGCAATGGGCCCGTTGAATCAGTTGCTCGACTGGTGAATCAAGGAGGCCTCGGAATTCTCAACCCCCTGGCCCATGCAGAAGCTTGCTGCACCAAATTTGTTGTTTCCTTGGCTAAAGAGGATCAAGTTTGGGCGCTCATGATCAAAGATATGACAGAAGCAGCTAAATTTGGCTCGAAAGGTGGAATATGGAGAGGGGTGGAGATTCATGACAAACTGCTAGCCCCGACGTGGGCTACCCTAAGACTGGGGGGTAGCTCAGGAGAAATGGTAAGAAAATGCAATAGAGCAGCAGGAGTCTTAAAGTGGGGGGAAGAAACTAGATACTTCAAGAACTCCATTTTGCATTGGTCCCCTTGGCTTTCCAAAGTTATAGATCCGCCACAAATTCCTTATTGGATAGAGATAGCCAGGAAGATGAATAATAAGGGTTTGAATCGACTTAGACACTTCTGGGACAGCGACAACAAGAGTTGGAAAACCATTGACCTTCTAGTTACCCAGTACCAACTTAATAGCTTGGAGGTCTTGCTTGTCCACAAAATGATGAAAGAGCTTGACAATATAGTGATGCCAATTTGTGATTTGGAGTTTTATTGGAATGCCTGGAAATGGCCCGGAAGCAGTCTCTTTTGGAAACCCCATCCTAAAGACATTTATCATATAATGATGCATAAGAAGAATTAGTCTAGCCCCCTTAACAAGATGTGGAAAAAACAATAGCCGGAGGAAAGGTGGGAGCAAGTAATGGAGAACATCTGGAAGCCAAAGGTTCCGCAACACATGAATGTATTTTTATGGAAGGTAATTTGGGGTGCTCTACTGACAGGGGTGAAGATTCATGAGAGAGGGACTGGGTCAGATCAATGCTTGGGGTGCAAGGTGGCTAGTGAAGATCTGGCCCATCTCTTCATGGATTCCCCAACTATCAAAGGCCTTGCAGGGAAAATATGCAAGTGGGTCCAAAGAACATGGAGAATTGGTTTTTTCAAGACTGGTCTATTCCTTGGAGGGAGGAATTCAGATAGTCTTGCCCTCCTCATCAGCACTCAAATCGTCAGGTACTTCTTCTTACATAATGTATGGCAGACAAGGAACCGCCGTGTGTTTGAAGGAGGTTTTGAGGTGGCAAGCTTTGCAGAAATTATACAAGAAAGCAAAGTGCTAATATGGACGCTCGGACGTAAGCAACACTCGGAGGATTGGTCTAGGACTACTTGTGCCTTGTTGTCAGCATATGGCATACCTAGGACATGTGAAAATCTTGTCCATCGGTATTTAAAAGATATCAGAAGAACAGGATAATGGACCTTGTGTATCAAGGATAAGAAGGCGGGTTGGAAGGAGTGGCTACCCTGATAGGCGATGTAATTTTGGTCCTTGGATGGTGTCATGGCTCAATACGAGCATGACAAGACCTTGTAATTTTTTGGGTTGATCAATATAATTCACTCACAATGCGAGTTTTGCCAAAAAAAAAAAAAAGATATGTTCTATGTACAACTACCATGTGTCCTTGTGTCCTGGTTTTGAGTTTTGTCATCACTTTTTCTATTGCAACCTATTATCAATATCTTTATAAGGTGGTATGGTATGTCATGAGTGTAATGCTTTGGTCAGAAAGCAAGATCCATTCTCACTACACCAAGACACTACAAAAGTTCAATTTAATGTTAGCTTTGATCAAATCACCTTTGGCTAAACTTGGATAGATTGTGCAGCCATATGGGAAAAGATATTTCAAGTAGAGGAATGTTAGTTAGTGTGCACACGTGAATGAGCATAGAGTACCATCCATTATAATGTGGAGTTAGAAGTTGAGGGATCCTATTAAGTTCAGCTCGAACACTTAAGCAAGTCTTTTCTTCTTTATAGGAGAACATCACAAGTTTTGGATTTCCTCCACATGTGGAGAGTAAATACAACGGTCGACTTAGACATAGGGTGACAAACTTTCTTATGTGTCAGAGTAAGGTTCAATTCCTAATCATTCTCTTAAGTGATCTACATTAATATGAAAACACTCTATGTTTTTGAAAGGAATTGCTTCAAAAGTAGGAGTAATAAGTTTTGTTGAGTTAAGGCATCTTGGCTAAGGTAGGCTTTTCTATTAGGTTGAGATCCAATGGAGAGATCCCATTTGGCCAAAGGGATAGTCTCTTTGAGTTTTTAGTTGAAATTAACGATTACAATCGCGTAGTTTTACAATATTCAACCTATGCTACAAGGAGTTTTACTGAACCTCGAGCAAGTTTTTGCGAGCAGAGCAAAAGTTGAGCAAATCCCATGAAAAGAAATAATGAAAACCAAATAAATTACATGAAATATTTCAAATAAGTAGCTCTCAAAATCTATTTTCAATATAGGATGGCTTCATGAAATTGCAAACTACTTAAGCATAATTTAACTCAAATAAACATATCACCAAGTTAAAGCAATTTTTTGTAGATTACTTTCACTTATATATGAATCTTTTAAAGTGTGTATTGAGAAAATGTGCACGGATTTAATCAACCATCATTACGTACATTGCATCCTATGGTGTAGCTTCAAAGTCTACGGGGTGCTACACGAAAGTCAACCAACGATTACATATAAAGAACACCTACAATTACGATGTTACAATATTTGCACTTTTTTAAGAATACACATATATATGTAATGCAAGTAGCTTAGACTATGGCGGCTAGCATAGCCCGATGCAAAAAGGTATTGTGTAATCCATCTTACGGGTGCATTATATATGAGTAAATATTTAAAATTGTTTAACTCTAGGATTTATCATCACATTCTCCAAATGCAAAATATGAAACCAAAAATTTGACCACGAAAGGCGGCTAACTAACGATGTCAAAGAGGGTGAGGAGAATGATGTTGATAATACCTTGATTTAGATCAATGCCAAGATAGGTGTAAAGATAAATGCATGCATGAAACCTATAGAATGGCAATGATGCCTCTCTAAGAATGCAACATGAGCAATCCTTACAATGGTTTCTCTTGATGATCATTCCTTGCTCACCACCGAATGCTATAGGTTGATGCTCAGGTTGGGTTTAGATAGCTGGACGGCAAAGAAGCACAAAGGGGCATGCATCCCTTATGGCGCATGCTCATGTAACTAAAATGATTTTTCAAGTTTCCATACCCACCAAACTTTGGGCAAGGCCCCCCACCCCCTGAAGAAAACTCTTTCATGCAATTTATCAACGTAATCTATGAGAATCAGAGTTTGAACCCCAGATCACAGGATGGGGATGAAGTGTCAATTGGAGGGCAATATCCCAATTGGATGTTGAAGAGACCTAGCTTTTTTATTGAAGACTCCGTCCTGTCCGAACTTAGTAGAAGGCGACAAAAACAAAAAGTGAAACTTCTCTCGCGTGAACCCACCCTCATTGAAAATATCTCAATAGACTACATCAAGGTGCCACATTTTAAAATTCCCAAATAATGATCGTCTCTCTCTCTCTCTCTCTCTCTCTCTCTCTCTCTCTCTCTCTCTCTCTCTCTCTCTCTCTCTCTCTCTCTTCTTCTTCTTTCCTTCTTATACTCCTGCTCGGCCTGGCGTGGTCAGTGCGTGTGAGGCCCCACTACCCCGACCACCCTCCATCTCTCTCGTGCAGCAGATGAGTTGTTGAGCTGGAGCTCCCATTGCAAGCCAGTCGGGCAAGCTCTCTCTCCCCTCCCCCCCCCCCCCCCCCCCCCCCCCCCCCCCCCCCCCTCTCTCTCTCTCTCTCTCTGATAGAGTTTTTGGGGGGGGGGGGAGGGATGTAGAGGCAATGATGCTGCTCTAATTTTCTCACATGCACAATGTTAACCCTCACGCACATTCCTATCACCTACAACGGGTGCTGTATTATTTATTTGGTAGAGTCAGGTACCGGGCTTGTCGGTCCAATAGGAAAAGGGTAAGAGTGATCGCCGATGAGAGGCGCACTCTAACTGGAACATTCAAGGGATTAGTTGGCTAAGCATGGGCGCCCAAGTGTGAATGGGGCGAGCTCATATAAAAGGCAACTAAACCTAAAATTCACTCATTCTCTCATTTGTGCAATTGAAGAGTGCTCTTGCTCCATCTCCATCTTCTTCTTCTTCATCTCCTTGTGTGTGTGTGTGTGTGTGTGTGTGTGTGAGTGAGAGAGAGAGAGAGAGAGAGAGAGAGAGAGAGAGAGAGAGAGAGAGAGAGAGAGTGTGATCGAGCATTGCGACGACACGAAGGCGGTGAGGCGGTTGAGTGCGGCGTAGCAGCATCTCCCTCTTCTTCGTGGCAAGGAATCCTCCATGACAGCAAGCGTAGAGCGGTGAGTGACACACCACTTCCATCTTTGAGCTTACTAGTTTAGGCTTGTTGTGTGCTTGGAGCCATTTGTGGCTCGCACACAGTGTATCGACAAGTTCCTTGCATTGACACGTGCGACAGACGCACACATTTTTGGCACCGTTGCCGGGGAATGCCATACACTAAGCTTGAATGGCACTCTGTGCTTCTTTTGTGGTGCAATTTCAATTGTAGGAAAGGTAGGGAAGGAAGGTGTGTGTGTTGAGAAGAAGGATTTTGTGTTGCTACTGTGTATTTCTTTGTTAATGAAGTTTTGAAAGGTTACTGTGTTTTCTCTGTGATAAGGTCTTAGTATTAAGGTTGTTAGTTCCGTGTAATGTAAAGTACAGTAAGTAGGAAGTAGATCTGTGAGAGCTAATGAAGTGTGTTAGTGTGTAACAGTAGGTGTATTAGTTGTAAGTAGGTAGGTAGAGTGTGTGTCTGCTCGCACTCAGGCCGCGACGAGCTTATCCCAAAAAAAAAAAAAGGGGATCGAGAATATCTCCCAGACCCAGACCCAAGCCCAAGCTCACGCTCAGGCTCAGGTCTCAGTCGCCCTTTAAGACTACGTATTTTAGCTTCACACGTAGCTAAAAATCGACTTTTTTGAGGACCAACGGAGCTTTAGGTGATCGAACGTTGTGCTGTAAAGCACACCACGACCCTCTAGGTGATACGCTCGTTTCGAGCTATCACACACTTTAATAAAAAAACCGATCATTAAAAAACATTTTAAAAAAACGAGTAACAACGAACGCCTAAAAAAGTAAGCGGTTAACCTTCGAGGTTATTCGTCGACGCTTGTAGGGTGTCAGAGGCACATGCATCTACGCTCTGGTCGTGTGCTAGAGACGGAGCAACTAGAGAGAATTTCGACTTACACAAGTTCTCAATATCCACCTACCTTAGGTTCCGGGCCCTCAGCGGGGACCCAAGGTAGTACAAACCAAGACCCAAACATAGCGGCTAGTGACTCTTCCTCTGACTACGACGTCATGGAGGGTTTCCCAATGCCTAATCCCGATAGCTCAAGCCAAGACATGCATGCCATGGGCCCATGGTCCGGGCCGAGCGTGCTTAGCCGCTTGAGGGAAACCTTTAGTAGAGCCACTCGCTCCGAACATGGAGCTAATGATGTAAATGAGGGGGGTGGGGAAGTAAATTCTCCATTCATGACCAACGTAGACCCTATGCCCTTAGAGAATGTGCACGTGAATACTTCATTCACCTCCTGACTCTTCAGAGCTATTTCCCTCCGAGGTCATATTACCCGATGGTAGAAGCCTTGCCGAAGTGCAAGAGGTTGAGCGATATATCATTGTGGCTAGGGAAAAGGAAATTGAGATCTTATGCAAGGTGGAACAATGAAGAGAGTTAAAATCGAAAGCTGCTATGTCGATATCTTTGCTAGGAGAGCAATCGAGTGCTCCTGACTTAGCAACCACTAAGGGCCAACCCCTAGAAAGCAACATTGCATCTAGCTCAAAGGACACCCCTAGCACCTCAATTCTAGATGGAGCGTTCTTAAATGAGAACTGGGAGTACGAACTACAAACGAAAACTTTGACTGACCTATACACAGGTCACACCTATCACGTGGGTTGGTTAGATGTCCTACAATCCACAATGGGTGCTACTAGTGTGGAGGATCAACAACAAAGAGTTTGTGAGTTCATCCATAGGGTTATTGAGTTAGAGAGACAGAACAAAGGGATCAACATGCCTTCAACGGGTCTCATGAGATTCTTGGATACAGGAAAGGCTAAACAACCGACCTTATCGCAAATGGAGACTCCCTCGGTAAGTCTGATGGATCCTCCATATGTTGTTTCTCCAAGGGTCTCAGTGCAATCTGAGCCCACAAGTGATAGCTTTACCTTTCCAAGTCTAGCTCATCTTTCCCTTGATGACACCACGACTACCATGCCTACCCCAATGATGGGCATGCCAAGAAACACGCCATGAACCTCATTTGTTAGTAAAGCACCGCTACATGGTAGCTCAATGCGTGCAACAGTACCTACAAGTGTGTACCAATCGTATACACCCATGGGTCCTCGTACTCATGTAGTCCCTACTCCTCCCATTGTTTCAACTACCTATGCTCCACAACCACAACACCCAAGTTCTTATTTCCATGGGACCATACCGTCTAGCATTAGCGAGTCACATCCAACGTCTGCTATGCCTAGGGCCACACATATGAACTTTGGGCCACCACATGGCACCACACCGTACCCAACGTGGAACCCAAGGGCTTCCTATGCGCGAAGCCCAATACCAATACCTACTCCACATGTAGTCTCTGGAGCGCCTTCACCCACGGTGCCTGCTCACTTAGGTGACTTGGCAACATTTGCTCAAGATATTGGTCGATCTATTGCTGAGAATATGCGTAACACGTCGGATAGAGAGCCTAGAAGTAAGGCAGTACAAATATCCAAGCTCACACAAAAATTGAGTGGAGACGGGGATGTGAGAAAGCATATCAAAGTGTTTGAACAAATATGCGATTCTCTAGGAGAACACAATGACCTGCATAAGAGTAATGCTTTAAGCCTCTAACCTTAAGTGGGAAGGCAGGGGATTGGTATAGAACCCTAAGGGTGGAAGAAAAACGATTTACCCTACTCTTAGGAGAGTGCTCTTGAAAGAATACATACGAGAGGGAGTACTTTGGGGTGTAGCCTCTCAGCTCCAAAAAGCCCAAAGAGAGGAAGGAGAGTCGGTGAGAGACTTTATTAGTCGCTTGAAGCATTTGAATTCTCGTTGTAATCCAAATGAGTGCTTCAACAATAACCAATTGCTTGATAGATTCATTAGGGGGTTACGACATGAGGATATCTACAATAGCTTAGTCATTAGAGGTATCACCACTTAGGAAGCAGTCACCACCAATGCGATCCAATTGGAGGATAATTTAATGATTCAAGGAGAAAGAGTGTCTGTTGAGCCTAAATCTATTAGCTTGCAAGCATCGGGGCATCAACCAATGACCCTAAAGCCTATTGCTAAGGAGCCAAAGATATCTGAGATGACTTTAGGAGATCTCACCAAGGCTATCAAGAGAGTCTTAGAGACAATCGTGCTCCGCAAAACAATCATATGTATCCAAGAAGGGAGCAACAATGGTGCTCAATATGCTATGGGCCGCATAGTACCAGTGAATGCTCTACTTTTAGAGTAAAATTGAATGGGAATTTCAATGCCTGTGGAAGGTATGGTCATCAAGCTAAGGATTGCATAGTATTTAAGTGTGTGATGGCCAATAGACCAACCTTAGCATGGACAGACACACCTCGAGTGCCTGCATTGATGTCGGCTCCACCTCTTGAACAAACATCACAACACATGGTCCCTAGGGCCCAAAATATTGTTCAAACAACACCCTTACCACCTCTAGTGCTAGGACTGCAACCACCACATTTGAGAATCACTTTTGTGAATCAAGTGGGTTGTGAGTCATCTATTGCTTGTTTGGAAGGCTGTGAGGAAGATATAGATCCTAATATTGCCTATGGGATGGATGTGCTTGAAGAAAGTCCACAATACTACATGGAGGACTATTGGGGACAAGTCAAACCTGTCTATCAAGTAACTGATCTTGCGGCAAGAGGCCAAAATATCAATTATACTGCTAAGAGACCAGCTCTTCAATGCTATGAGTGTGGAGGTCCACATCGTGTAGCCGAGTGTCCTATTAGGCTACAAAAGAATGCCACACTAATGCAAACCAATCAAGCGAGCACGTCTACAAAGTTGATACTCATGTATAATCGATGTGGCATAGATCATTTGATTGCCCAATGTCTAAATAATCCAAATGCACCGAAGATCACGCGATTAAACTTGATTGAGGTTATTGAGGAGCCATCACAAAGTACACCTGTGGTACCAGTTAACGTACTCACACAATCGATGCTCCAAAAACAAAATTATATTCTTGAGGAAAGAGACACGGCATCAATTTCCCAATCTCAAAAAAAGAAGGAAACACGAAGGAAGAGATCGCAAAAAGCAGCGAAGTCAGACCCCAGTTCAAAGACCAACATAGGGACTGGTGACGACCCCGTATATATGAACGATGCTGAAGAGGATTCTGATTCAGGTGAAACCATGGAGACCAAAACGACCACTAAGATAGAAACCAACAAGGAAGATCTTCATGAGCCACAATGGCCAGGATCCAAGAAGAAGATAGGAACTTATCCAAACCCTACAAAGGAGATTGAGCAAGTCAAGCAATTAAGGAGTTTGGTAGAAGATACCCAAAGGGATCTAGAACCAGCACCTAGGCAAATCCAGATTACATACACCGTGTTCCCTACGCAACAACAATCTCACCAAGTCCATAGACCCTTAGCCATACCTAGTGTCATCCAAGAAGAAAGTGACCTAAAGTCATGGGAAAGTGGGCGTACTCACTTCTTGATGGAAAGAATGTTTACAAAGGGACTACCTGATCCTATCGAAGAAATGGAGATACCATCTTCCCCACGTCAAGGGACTGAAGTCCAAAAGGTGCCGTTAAACATTGCCAAATTGATGGATTTCATGTCTTCAGAAGTTAGAACCACCATCATGTCCAAACTATATAAAGACCCTGAGCTAGTCTCAGCTCTTTGAGCCTTCCTCAATGGAGAACTAAAGTTTGGGCTACCACAATTTGCACAGATGGATGGAGTTGGGAAGATGCCAATAGAGGAGGAACACTTAGATCCACAACCCAACCTAGATGAGAACCTTGTTATAGAAATACCTATTAACAAGTTGGGACAATACTTTGAGGGTGATGAATGCAATGCGACCATACCAATCACTACTAAGGGATTAACTGTGAAGGGAATCCTTGATGGTGGCGCTGGGGTTAGCATTGTGATTAAAAATTGTTGGGAAACTATGGGGAGACCTCACCTTGCGACCACAACCATAGTAGTGAAGATGGCCAATGGGTCTATTGTTAAATCTATTGGGATGCTAAAAGATCTCAAGCTCAAGGTCTTTGGGCATAAAATAAGGATTACCTTCATTGTTATGGATTTCTCCAAACACACTATGGCATCGGAGATGGTCTTAGGACGTCGTTTCATGAGGGAAGCAAAAATGGTGCATGACTGGTCTAAAAACCATGCCTACTTGCAGTTCCAAGATTCTGTCATTCGAGTGGATCTTGTGACTGATCGAGCACATCCTCTAGGAAACAGGTTCATAATTGACCATAGATCTGACTACACAATTCACTCGGCCCCATTGCAGTATTGTTACACGTGTAAAGCAGACACTGATGTTGGGGAAGATTCTCCTTATATGGATGTATTACCTGGGATGACTGAGTCAGACAATGTGGATTGGGTCCACCTAGCAGCAACCATAGACACTTGGGGAAATAGGGGGACGACTTGGATAACACCTGAGGGGGATGAAATGCCCGTACCCTTAAATATGCTACAAGCAATGCATATAGCTTCTGACAAGATTCATCCTCATATAACAAAGGAAACATACAAGTGGGTCCCCAAAGATTCTTTAGCGATCATAGCTAGTGCTAAAAAACAAAAGCCTTGTAAGAAACGTCCTACTCGCCTCAATAAATGTAAGGAAACGTGGCGGTGGATTCCTAAACGACTATTGAAAGCCCAAGGCTACTATTAAGGAAATGATCAAATCTGGGTGCCAAAACGTAGATTGTGTTCTTACCTGTCACCTGACCCATGTGCGCCCAATCCTGTAGCTCCAAAACAAATTGACGATCATGGAAAGAAAAAAATCAGAGGATGCTACACACCCGCTCCAGAGCTAGTTTGGGTACCGAAGAAAGAACAATTTGTTCCACCTAGCTCAAGAAGGGGGGAGTCCCATGAAGCTTCTAGCTCCTCATGTAATACATCCATAGTGGTAAAAGCTTCTCCACAGCCTCCACCTACAATAGTGGACCTCCATAAAGCTACAAAGGAATCCACACGTTTCAGTGTTCAAGAATCACCTGATGAACCACTTCAAGTTCGATCCTGGGAGAGTACCTTACCACCCTTGCAACTCGACGAGGCACCTAGGGTGATAGAAAACTACTGGCAAAAATCCTCACCTATTATGAACTGGAACAATTGGTTTCAAAGGGTGACGAGTACATTTCAAATGGTATGATCTACCCAAGGAAGGGGGGAGTGTTTGATGACAGTCAACATTCACTCACTCCCCTCTCAACCTTCCTCCCTGACCTCTCAATCTCCCAATCTTAGGGAATGTATATATAAAGCCTTATACCCACAAAAAACAAAAATAATAAAGAGCAAGAGTAATTAGCAAACGAGTATGCACAATAAAAGTCAAAACATTGACCTAGACCTACACATTCACATCCGGTACACTGAAACAAAGACCTATGTCATTAAACACCTTTGATCCTCATCACTCGAGTGATGGAGGGTAGGTAAGATTAGTATGATAGGAATGTTTATGTTTTAGAGTTTAGTGATTAGCAAAGTTCTTTTTTCCCATTGATGTGCCTCCTAGAGGTATTCTTTGTGTTTCCTCGTGTGTATAGGAACATGTTGCTGTGGTTAGAATTTGGACCTTCATGGAATCTTTATCTCGACTCACTCTTCAAATCGAGTGCAATTATCAATGCAAACAAGTGTTTCTTGTCCATTAGCATTGCCCCTTATCTTTTTGCATCCATGTTTGTCTGCTTTAATTGTGATTGGTATCATAATATTCAACGCATTTGCTTAGTATCAAACATTAAATTCAATGTAATTTTTGTCATAATCACTTGTCTAGGTTTAAAAATCAAGCAGTCTGACTAAGCTAGTTTGACCAAGTTAGGTGTTAGAGATCTTCTCTTAATACCATGGGGAATGCCTTCCTAATTATCAATGGTTACTTAGGTTCTTAATCCGATTTAGGCAGCATTGTGTGAAATGTACTAGGGATTTCTAGTCGGCTTAGTCCCTATTGACCTTTAGCTTAAGTATTATAAAGGGAGTTTACTAATGTGATGAGTCTGGGGAGGTGTAACAGTGTTATATGACCCCCCAAAGTTACAAAATTAAAATGCTGAAAACGAAAAAACAAAAAATCAAAGTGCCATAATGTAAAATCTTAAGCTGGAAGAGAAACCTCAGCTTGATTTGGTACTCCACTCACATGTATCGCCTATGGTACTAGAGCCCTAGAGGTTCCCAGTGTGGGCGCTTTTCCATGAAAAGCAAAAAACCCAAGGCATACAAAATAAGCACACACATCAAAATTGAATCACTGTGAAAAGACTTTGGGGGGTCAAAGAAAAGGTAATCAGTCAGGCGATGATTTCATGAGAAATTCTTTTTATTATATTAAATACAAGGTTTTTTAAGTATAGCCTCTAGTCAGACCTCGGACATGAAATACTTGGCTCTCGCGATTAAACAACTTAATTGACCATAGAAAATTGAGAAGCTTGTCCATGGTATTAATAGTCAATCTTTAGTGACTTCGACCGTTAAATTAGCGACCCTAAACTTGTTCAATTTTTACCTTTACAATTGTTTATGCGTTTGATTATATTGAAATTTAATGTTTATTACCGACAAATGGTTTAGAATTATGCTACCAATCAAATTGTCTGCCTACAACTGCATATGCTTTTTAATTGTTTATGAGAATGCAATTACTGTGCCAATGTTGTTTGATTTTGCAGTGACTGAAGAAGGCTAAGGACATTTATCTCAGATGCTCTTCCACCTCAACAAACGAGCTTCAACTCAATAGCTTCCGAGGACGGAATCTACATCAGGAAGGGGGGCATGTTAACCCTCACGCACATTCCTATCACCTACAACGGGCGCTGTATTATTTATTTGGTAGATTCAAGTATCGGGCTTGTCGGTCCAATAGGAAAAGAGTAAGAGTGATCGCCGATGAGAGGCACACTCTAACTGGAACATTCAAGGGATTAGTTGGCTAAGCATGGGTGTCCAAGTGTGAATGGGGCGAGCTCATATAAAAGTCAACTAAACCTAAAATTCACTCATTCTCTTATTTGTGCAATTGAAGAGTGCTCTTGCTCCATCTCCATCTTCTTCTTCTTCTTCATCTCCTTGTGTGTGTGTGTATGCATGAGAGAGAGAGAGAGAGTGTACGTGATCGAACATTGTGGCGGCACGACGGCGGCGAGGTGGTTGAGCGCGGCGTAGCGACATCTCCCTGTTTTTCGCGGCGAGGAATCCTCCACGACAACAAGCGTAGAGCGGTGAGTGACACACCACTGCCATCTTTGAGCTTACTAGTTTAGGCTTGTTGTGTGCTTGGAGCCATTTGTGGCTCGCACACAATGTATCGGCAAGTTCCTTGCATTGACATGTGCAATAGATACGCACACACAGCATGTGACTCCTTCCACCCTATCCTTCCTCAATGCCACCTTTTTGACTGAGCTGGTTTAGGGAAAGCCACGCCAGTGCCATTCCCTTAAGTGTTTTTATTTAAAAGATCTAATGCTACTCATCGAGTCATAGGAAAAATTACCAAAATACACCTCTAATTTGTGAAAATTCCCAAAATACCCTAAATATTTTGTCATAAATTCCCAAATTTACCCTTCAAAATTTTTGAAATTCTCAAAATACCCCTTGTTGTGATATTAAATTTCTCCAAAGATAAACAAATTTGTAGCTTTTGATAAGAAGAGTGACTGGCTATCAATACAAGATTCTAAAACTAGAATTTAAGTTGGTTATGTACGTTTTGGTCATTATTTCTAGACACAATCGACTTTTTTTTAGGAGGTAAATTGTCACAAATTACATTTTAAGCACTCAAAAACGGATCTCAATTGTCAAAAAGAAATAAAGATCACAAAAATTTGAACTATCATACCAAAATTTTACAAATTGCCACATCACCTTTAGGGTAGAGGGCCCAATAAGTAAACGGCCCTGAACTACGATAAATTACCCCTAATAAAAAAGATGATCACGAGAAAGAAGCAACAAGGCACTCATGAGAAGTGGTTAGCATTGCTTTGAAGTGCCAATTGAAGATCGTTCGGATTACAGGTTCAATTCCTGCTCGCTCACACCCTGCTAACCCCCATGGGTGTACTGGCTGCTCACTGGCTCCATCTTTTGTTACATTGAAAATATCTGCAACGCTCAAGTGTCCTTTGCGCTCCATCGCCAATGCCACCGCTTTTGCTGTGAGATCCTACACCTGTAACGTCCTCTACCCTAGCCAATATAGTATGTTTTGACACCTTGTGGCCCAGTAGAAATCCATTTGCTATAGATTTGAAACCCCTTGAAATCAAGGCGCGGTGTCGCGGACTGATTTGGGGTCCTTCAAAAGTTCAAAATTTCAAACCTCATGCATGAGTCGACACCTATATCCTCTAATTCTGAAACCCCTCGAAATCAGGGCGCGGCGTCGCGGACTGATTTGGGGTCTTTCAGAAGTTCAGACCAGAGAGAGAGAGAGAGAGAGAGAGAGAGAGAGAGAGAGAGAGAGAGAGAGAGAGAGAGAGAGAGAGAGAGAGAGAGAGAGAGAGAGAGAGAGAGAGAGAAGCATAACTTGTTTGCAAGGTCAAGCAAAGATCTAAGAATCTGGCAAAGCTGAGCTGATATTATAGCCGATCGTCGCAGATGATATTAAAGCAGGTTGTGATATACTGAGAGGAGGAAGAGCCATGGAAGCGATCGAGAGGTGCGGTTCATCCACTTCCCTTGTTATAGAGGGCATATTATAGAAGGTCATGATCTGCAACCGTGTCATCATGCTCCTCAGTCCTACCAAATGATTCCATAATTCGTAGCCACAGCTAGTCGCACTCTACCTCCTCACTCAAGCCCACCACCACCACCACCACCACCACCTCCTCGACCTCCTCCTCCTCCTCATCCCCATCATCCATAAATTAAAATTGATTTCTCTGACTTCATGTCCTTAGATCCCCTGCCTAACCGTTCACCCTCAACCACCTTCCCTTTTTACTTCTACAACTTCCCTCTTGAGAGCTTGCAGCATTACAATCATGGCTACTACAACGAGCTCCTCAAACTCGCTCCTACTTGATCACGATCACTTGGGGCCTCGGCAAATAATAGCTTTGCATTTGCCGCTCGTATATGCTTTGCATTTGTTTACAAGAGAGAGTCACTGGCTCTCTTGAATGAGCACTACATTTTATATCGAGAAAAAGTCAAAGAAGAAAACTAGTTTTTACATCGAAGGAACAATCCCAAGAAACCTCAAATATTTATCCGACAAGTTTGAGAGAGAGAGCAAGAGAACCACCACTTTGCAATTGAAGCTCTAAGACTGGATTTATTTGGGGGTGATAGCACAGTATGTGAGCGATGTGTGTTTACACCCCCTTAGTTCAAATTAGATAGAGGCATTTACCCATTGTTCCATGCTAAGTGTGCTCTCATTGGTCAAGCGTCACCTTGTGCAAGCTCCCTCTGCAATTCACACTGTATATCACACAGAACAGAGGCCTTTTTGTGTGTTTTGGTTGGGCTAGGGGTCCACACATTTCAAGATGGGTTGGGAAGCAAGTGTTTTGCTATTTGGAAAATTAGCTTCTTCCAAGTTCAAGTCATGCCCTTTTCTCTTATCTGGGTTGCTGCCTCGCCTAAACCCAATCTAAATAGAATTGCCTTGTGCATATGATGATGGATGTATTTGACGACTTTACTTGCAAGTAGAAAATCATGCAATAGACGTTCTCCTTTTATAGGATATACTAGTCTTTAAATAGAGTATCCCAAGGGTTCCTATGCAACACGTGGGGGTGAGGTGGGGAGAGACCTTAGCTATAGGGGTGCTCTTGGGGGAGGGGGCCTTGGCTAGGCAGCCCCATCTCTGCTCGCCCATTGCCCGTGTCGGCCCTTCTTTTTGGAAGCACGGCTCCATGGGGGCCACTCGCTCTACGAGAAACCATGATGTAGCGTTGGCAGTGTTGTAGGATGTTGACTTCGGATGAAGTCTTAGGCAAGGGTGTCGCCTCGAATGTGGGGAGCGGGCAATGCTGAGGAAGTTGGGGGGCTTCCATGTCTCCGAGGCGTCCCTTGCTGCTAGTGTGTCCTGTTGCCTTGGAATGCAAGGTCCGACATATTTTGTAGAAGGGCTTCCTTTGGCGGAGGTCGGCACCAACATCTAGTTCTGCTATGGTTCGGTGGTTGTGTTGTTGGTTTTGTAGATCTGCTTGGAGGGGAGTGTTGGTAGGATGTGATGGTCTGTGGCATTTTGGGTGTCTTGGGATGGGTTTGGCTCCCTTACAGCCATGCTTTTTATTATGGTCTTGGTTAGGCTTGGTCCCTTGCTAGTTGATGGTGCTGGTTCATGGTGGTACCTTTTGGTGGCTTCCGGCAGGCGCTGCAAAATGTGGCAGGGCTCGCTGCCCTTGGTGGCATCGGCGGCTTCTTCGGCGGGGTGGGCTCCCCTTAATGCCCAGTTCTCTTTAACGGCGCCTGGGTCTCCGTGAAAGCCTGTTGATTGTCTTCCCTATGTTCAAGGTGATGGAGTTGTTATGCTCCCCCCCTTAGGCGGCCTTATTATGGTTTGTACTTGAATCTTGCTAGGGTCCTTGGCCGGGGCTTGTCTCCCCTGTTTGGATTGTACCTTTTGTTAGCCTTGGTTATGGCTGGTTGATTCCTTGCCTCGGGATGTTGAGCAAGGCTACCTATGTAAATTTTTTTGGGTTCTGCTTAATTCAATTTCACTCACTATTAAGAGTTTTGCCAAAAAAAAGAAAAAGGATAGACTAGTCTTTTTTGTGCTGCATCATCAATTCATTACTCAATCAAAATCCATCACCATTTAGCTTAATGCAGGGAGATATGATCCTAAAGCAAAGTAACTTTAGATAATATAAAAAACTTTCTATCAAGGCCATGTGCATCCATTACAGTGACCTATCACCATCATCAACCTTTTTAGAGTTTGGTAATGTCTATGATCATAGCAAATAAGGATACACTTTTATTTGTTGGTTTTCTTAAGTATGCCAATTCAAACTATCATGTAAGGGCAAATGTTCAAAGTGACATTGTATGTGTTGTGCTGTGTGTGTGTATGTATGAGAGAGAGAGAGAGAGAATCATCTAATGTGAAACGGTATAAGAAAAAACAAATTTTCTCATATAAATGGAGATGTCTCTAGAATTATACAAACATTTAGATGGAAAATTTAAAGGTATTTGCTACCTTTAGAATTGTCATGTGACATTAAGTGTCACCAAAATGTGTACAAAGTTGCCAATGGTATTTAATTTGTTTTCTTTGAAAGGTTGGTTTTGCTCGCTTTATGGTTTGTTCAAGAAATCTTGCTCGGTCTTTGGGATTCCTCTGCTACAAGTAGAGAGCTAGACCAACCATTGATGTATTAGTAAGAAATTGGTCCTTTTAACAAAATATTTTTCATTGTTGTTTTTGAGGACAAAAACTCTCCTTCAAAGGTGAAAGTAGTTTCAGAACTAAGGTTTTAGAAGACTATGAGTCTATAGGAACGATAGCTAGCGATTTGTGAGTGGGGGAATGGAGGGAGCTTTTGGAGGGAGATTTTTATGGAGAATGGACCGGTTGGCAAAATCGTTGAAAATGCTCTCTCCATCAAGTTGGTGTTGGATTCCCTAATCTTCTGCAAAAAGCTCGCTCTTCCAAATGAGTGATAGCCACTCATCACCTACTCCATGTAACTCCTCTCTCTCTCTCTCTCTCTCTCTCTCTCTCTCTCTCTCTCTCTCTCTCTCTCTCTCTCTCTCTCTATCTATCTCTCTCTCTCTTTTTGGCACACTTCAAGTTCATGTATCTCTCTCACGGTTCACTAAAAGGGTTACAAGAACATAAAAAATCCACTTCGTTACAAGATCAAACCACTCGAGAAAAAGAATATCTCTATTCAAAAGCATGTTAAAAGCGATCGATCGTTCATAACGGTTTACAAAAAAGATCATTTTCCACAAAATGTGAGGTGCAGTCTAAAATATCTACTCTAAGTCATGGGCTAGTGGATCTAGCTCCACAATGTTTGGAAGCGGCCCCAATAGAGATGCTGCCTTCAGGGCACATGTGCACATCTGTTGCACGTGTCAAAGCAAGGGACTTGCCGTACACTGTGTGCAAGCCACAAATGGCTGCAAGCACACAACCAGACTAATCTAGCAAGCTCAAGAGAGCAAGGGTGTGTCACTCACCGTCCTATGCTCGCCTTCATGGAGAATTCCTTGCCACGAAGAAGAGGGAGCTACCGCCGCCATCGTGCCGTCACAATGCTCTCTCTCTCTCTCTCTCTCTCTCTCTCTCTCTCTCACGCATACACACACACACACACACACACACACACACACACACACACACACACACACACACACAAGGAGATGAAGAAGAAGATGGAGATGGAGCAAGAGCACTCTTCGATTGCACAAATAAGAGAACGAGTGATTTTTAGGTTTAGGTGACTTTTATATGAGCTCGCCCATTCACACTTGGACGCCCATGCTTAGCCAACTAACCCTTGAATGTTCCAATTAGAGTGTGCCTCTCATCGGGGATCACTCTTACCCTTTTCCTATTGGACCGACAATCGCGGCCCATGACTACTAGAAGTGGACGCCGGTGGTTAACATGCCCCCCTTCCTTATGTAGATTCCGCCCTCAGAATATAACAGTGCAGCATCGGGATCCACGATAGGATTACCTGTAGTAGAAGAAAAACAACATTGTGAAAGCTCAAAGGCAGCATGTGCAGGCGTGCAATAAGTGAGATGTATACATGATATTCTAGGAGATGCAAAAAAAAATTCATGAATTGTAACATTTCTAACTAGAACAAGCGTAGTACCTGAATAAATGCAATTGAGTTAAGATCTATGAGGTTGAATCTAAAAGAAGTACACAAGAGCCTTGGGGGATTCACCGTTCAATACCCCCTTATATAACATGCTTTCATGGGGTGTTAAAAAAACCCCTCTTTTAACATGTTTGAATGAATAAAATGACCCCTTCTTTTGGTTTTTTTTTCCAAGATTGAATATAAGAACCCCTTATTTTAATGTATCTCCGCTAAATTGCCTGAACTTTTGCATTTTAAAACCCCTCCTTTCGAACTCACGTTATACATTAACATGGTTACATAGTGCACCCCCTGAGACAAGAACTAGGGCTAAAGTAAGTACTAGATTGACCAGCTTGAGCATAAACTAGCCGGGAGACTCAAGGTCTCAAATACCAGCTTAACACATGGACTTCCACAACACAAGTCACACTTAGGTGGAATAAGGTAGAGAGAACTATATCCTCATAGCCTAAAACATTACTAAAGTTATTATAAATAATAGACTATTTAGAAATTAAAGTCAGCAATTAAGTGGCCTAGTTTAGCTTAAGGTCCTGATACCTACTTAAAGCCAACTAATAGACCAAACTCAAAGAGAAGAACGAAGTACTAGAGGTTTGAAAAAATTATAGCATCTAAATTGGCAATGTCACTACTTCATAAATTTTATGCATTGTTAGAAACTCAAATGACAAGATGCAAACATGTAACTGTGGAAAGCATAGATAAGAGGAAGTAGTACACCTGATATAATAGAAAACATTCATTGTAACATGTAAACATCCATTGCCGTTGTCCTTCGAAGGCATCCTTATGTAGTCACAAACTGCACAATAGTCACCACCAAACATCCACCTTCCATAGGCACATTAGTGGGAAAAAACAACTTTGCTAATCACTAAACTCTAAAACAGAAACACTCCTATCGTACTAATCCGACCTACCCTCCATCACTCGAGTGATGAGGATCAAAGTAAGTGAAGGGTGGAGAGCTCGATCAGTAGCTCTAAGGCTAAACCGCCATCTTCATCATCAAGGTAGGTGTAATCCTCTTCGATAAGGCCGCGTGTCTCGTCTGTCTAATCACCATTATCGTCTCGTCCTCTTCCGTCAGAATAGTATTAGGAATGTCACGGGGCGTGCATACTCAGCCTGGGCAAAAGGGTAAACTTGGGCAATTGGGCAAACTTCATGGATAGAATAGGGATCCGTAGTAGTCAAGAGGCGAACCAACCACTCTAACTCCTCAACATTTCTCTTACAAGCGAGTGTTTCAACCGAATCCCATTCAGAGGAAATATGAGGATAACATAAATGCATTCCTTGGGACAGGTAAAAAGAATATTCGTAAGAATCAACCATATCTGTGAACACAAATAGAGGATGGTGAGGTGTTTGATGACATAGGTTTCTGTTTCAGTGTACCTGATCTGACATGTGTAGGTTTGGGTCAATGATTTTGACTAGTATGGTGCACACTTGTTTGCTAATTGCTCTTGCTCTTTACTATTTTTTTATTTTTATTTTTGGTTTTGTTTTAAACTAGGGGAAAGAAGGGTAAGAGGGAAATAATTCAATAGGATGACGTGAATTAAGACTCCCCCCTTCCTTGGGTAGATTATACTTTAAAAGGATGTTATCACCTTTTGGAACCAGTTATTCTAATTGGTAATTGGTGAGGATTTTAGCCAATAGTTCTCTATTACCTTGGGTGCCTCATTGAGTTGGAAGGGTGGTAAGGTACTCTCCCATGAACGAACTTGAAGTAGTGCATCAGTTAATAATTGAACAATGGGAGGTGTCGAGTCTTTTGTAGCTTCATGGAGGCTGCCTATGGTAGGTGGAGGTTGTGTAGAAGCTTTTACCTCTATGGATGCAGTATGTGAGATCTAGAAGCTTCATGGAATCCCCCCTTTCCTGAGCTAAGCCTGATATATTGGTTTTGCCTTGGAACCCAAACGAGCTCTGGAATAGGTATGTAGTATTCTGTGATCTTTCCCTTCCCACGGTCTTCCATCGGCTTTGAAATCACAAGGTTTGACTCACATGGTTTCGTAGTGGATAGGAAAGGACACGATTGACATTTAGGTACCCAAATTCGATCATTTCCATCATAGTAGCCTTGGGCTTTTAATAATTGTTTGGGAATCCAACATTATTTGGTTTTCACCTTCTTAACCTGAGTGGACGCCTTCCTTCAAGGTTTCCTTTGTGAATTAACTTGAATCATAGGGGGGTCTGCTAACGATACCTTGGGGACCCATTGATATGTATCCTTGGTCAGATCACGTGGAGCCTTTGATGTAGCATTGTCTGTTGTAGCCATGGAAGTTGAAGCTTTAGAGGGTTGTGCTACTGGCAAGGATGTTGTGACTTTTTGGATTGGCAATATTTTGTTGTTTTTTGTGTTATGAAGAGGTGAGATTTCACGTTTTACTCCTTGAGCCGTAGCCATGAGTTGGTCTTTGCATCATGATACTCTCGGTCTCCCAATCGATATTACATTTCATTGCAGACATCCATTTGCACCCCAGGTTTATATTACCCTCCATAGTACCAACATGCATGACCAAAAAGCTTTGAACCACGGTTCCATTGTCATAAATAACAGGAGTGTGTAGGATTCTAAGAACAGTGGTCTTCTTCTTATTGATACCCTTGACTTGGATGGTGCTTGTGGATAGGGGTGGTTTTCCTAGCTGACACCAAACTCCATAGGATAACAAATTATGTTGAGCTCCTGTATCCAATAATGCATTATATAGTACTCTCCCATAGAGGCTATTTAGTTCAATTGGATATCATAGAGGTGGCTCAGATTCCAATAAATCATCATCATTTGTGTCTTCAAAGAACGCTTTTGTGATCCCTAGATTAGCCTCTCGTTTTGGCGTCTAAGACGTTGTTGTCTTTCTTGAGCCTCAACTCTTACTTGGATCTTTTTAAGCTTTACTTGTTCTTTAGCTGCTTTCTTTTCATTTATTCTAGCACGCACATTTGCTCGATATCATCGCCTCTTATATCTCTTACTCTTCTTGTCTAATTTTTTATTACGGCCGATCTCTAGTGAAGAGTCACTAGATGAATCGCTACTTGTGTCTTCTGCTCCCTTGGATAGATTGTCATCTAGGGTACCACTGGGCCCTGAATGGGTTGTCCCCACATTTGCAGTAAGATTTAACTCAAATTCTTTGTCCTCAGAGTCAATTTCAATTGATGATTCTTGCTCCAAATCGTGTGGGCTATAGTTTTGTGAGATGCTACTGGTTCCAATGTCAGTCAAACCTTCATCTTGTAGGTCATCAGAAGCTATATGCATTGCTTCTAGCATGTTCAAGGGTATGATTGGTGGCATTTCATCCCCCTCAGGTGTTACCCAGGTTGTCTTCCTATTTTCCTAAGTGTCTATGGTTGCTGCTAAGTGGACCCAATCCACATTGTCCGATTCAGTCATCCTAGGTAGTACATCCATATAAGGAGAATCTTCCCCAATATCAGTGTCCACGTTACATGTGTAACAATACTGCAATGGGGCCTAGTGAACTGTGGTGTCAGATCTATGATCAATTATAAACCTGTTCCTAGAGGATGTGCTCGATTAGTTACAAGATCAACTCGAATGATAAGAGTCTTGGAACTGCAAGTAGACATGGTTTTTAGACCAATCATGCACCATTTTGCTTCCCTCATCAAAGGACGTCCGAAGATCATCTCAGATGGCATAGTGTGCTTGGAGAAATCCATAACAATGAAGATATTTCTTATTTTATGTCCAAAGACCTTGATCTTGAGGTCTTCTAGCATCCCAATAGGTTTAACAATAGGCCCATTGGCCATCTTTACTACTATGGTTGTGGTCCCAAGGTGAGGTCTTCCCATAGTTTCCTAGCAATTTTTAGTCACAATCCAGCACCACCATCAAGGATTCCCTTCACAGTTAATTCCTTGGTAGTGATTGATATGGTTGCATTGGATTCATCGCCCTCAAAGTATTGTCCCAAATTGTTAACAGGTATTTCTACAACAAGGTTCTCATCTAGGTTGGGTTGTGAATCTAAGTGTTCCTCCTCTATTTGCATCTCCCTAGCTCCATCTATCTGTGCAAAGTGTGGTAGCCCGTCAGTTCTCCATTGAGGAAAGCTCGAAGAGCTAAAAATAGCTCAAGGTCTCCATATAGTTTGGACATGATGGTGGTTCCAATTTCTGAGCCATGAAATCCATCAATTGGGCAATATTTAATGACACCTTTTGGGCTTCGGTCCCTTGACGTGGGGAAGATGGGATCTCCATTTCTTCGATATGGTTAGGTATTCCCTCTGTAAAAATTCTTTCCAACAAGAAGTGAGTACGCCCACTTCCCCATGACTATAAGTCACTTTCTTCTTGGATGACACTAGGTATGGCTAGGGGTCTATGGACTTTGTGAGGTTGTTGTTGCCTAGGGAACAATGTGTCTGTAATCTGGATCTCCCTAGGTGCTAGCTCTAGATACCTTTGGGTATCTTCTACCAAACTAATTGCTTGACTCACTCGATCTCCTCTGTAGGGTTTGGATAAGTTCCTATCTTCTTCTTGGATCCTGACCATTGTGGCTCAAGATGATCTTCCTTTTCTTAGTGGTTGTTTTGGTCTCCATGGTTTCACCTGAATCAAAATCCTCTTCAGCGTCATTCATATATACAGGATCGTCACCAATCCCTATGTTGGTCTTTGAACTGGGGTCTGACTTCACTGCGTTTTGCAATCTCTTCCGTCGTGTTTTCTTCTTCTTCTGAGATTGGGCAATTGATGCCATGTCTCTTTCTTCAAGAATATAATTTTGTTTTTGGAGCATCGATTGTGTGAGTATGTTTACTAGTACCACATGTGTACTTTGTGATGGCTCCTCGATAACCTCAATCAAGTTTAATGGCATGATCTTCGGCACATTTGGATCATTCGGACATTAGACAATCAAATGATCTATGCCACATCGATTACACATGAGTATCGGCATTGTAGACGTGCTCGCTTGATTGGTTTGCATTTGTGTGGCGTTCTTCCATAGCCTAATAGGACACTCGGCCACACGATGCGGACCTCCACACTCATAGCATTGAAGAGGTGGTCTCTTGGCAGTGTAATAGATATTTTAGCCTCTTGCAGCAAGAGCAGCTACTTGATAAACAGGTTTGACTTGTCCCCAATAGTCCTCCATGTAGTATTCTGGAATTTCTTCAAGCGCATCAATCCCATAGGCAATATTAGGGTCTATATCCTCCTCACAGCCTTCCAAACAAGCAATAGATGACTCACAACTCACTTGATTCATAGAAGCGATTCTCGGATTTGGTGGTTGCGGTCCTAGCACTAGAGGTGGTAAGGGTGTTGTTTGAACAACATTTTTGGCCCTAGGGACCATGTGTTGTGACGTTTGTTCAAGAGGTAGGACCGGCATCAATACAAGCACTAGAGGTGTGTCTATCCATGCTAAGGTTGGTCTATTGGCCATCGCGCACTTAAATACTAAGAAATCCTTATTTTGATGACCATACCTCCCACAAGAATTGCAATTTCCATTGAATTTTACTCTAAAAGTAGGCCATTCACTGGTACTATGAGGAACATAGCATACTAAGCACCATTGTTGCTCCCTTCTTGGATACATATGATTGTTTTCTGGAGCACGATTGTCTTTAAGACTCTCTTGAATGGCCTTGGTGAGATATGCTAAAGTCATCTCAGATATCTTTGGCTCCTTAGCAATAGGCTTTAGGGTCATTGGGTTGATGCCCCGATGCTTGCGAGCTAGTAGATTTAGGCTCAATAGACACTCTTTCTCCTTGAATCATTAAAATATCCTCCAATTGGATCGCATTGGTGGTGATCGCTTCCCAAGTGGTGATCCCTCTAATGACTAGGCCATTGTAGATATCCTCTTGTCGTAATCCCCTAATGAATCTATCAAGCAATTTGATTATTATTGAAGCGCTCATTTGGATTACAACAAGTGCTTCAAGCGACTAATAAAGTCTCTCACCGGCTCTCCTTCCTCTCGTTAGGCTTTTTGGAGCTGAGAGGCTACACCCCAAAGCACTCCCTATCGTATGTATTCTTTCAAGGACAGTCTCCTAAGAGTCGGGTAAATTGTTTTTTCTTCCACCCTCAGGGTTCTATACCAATCCCCAACCTTCCCACTTAAGGTTAGGCTTAAAGCATTACTCTTATGCAGGTCATTGTGTTCTTCTAGAGAATCGCATATTTGTTTGCAATGATGTATGCAAAGTGTGGAGATTGGTGCATGCATTTGGAGTACGGTTTGATGCGCTTTGGTTGCTCATGGTTTTGAGCGTGCAGTCAGTTTGGTTACTTGTTTTGTGGCCGTTTTACTGACGAAACTCTGGCGAAATTTTCCCAGGAGTTTTATGCGCATCATTTATGCGATCTAGGTAGAGATTGCGGGTTGCACTCAACATTTGCGTGCGGTGTTCTCTGCAGGTGGGAGATTTGTGCTTGTGTATGCATCGATACCGCACATTGTGGGCTTGGTGATTAGCTCACGGGTTTGACAGGCGTACAGTTATCTTGGCACACTCACAGGAGTGAGTATTGTGATGTATGCTTGTGTGGCTACGAGCTAGGTAGCCGGATTCGAGCACTAATGGCTTGAGGTTTTTCAGCAGGTTTCAGCTACAGGTTTACAAGTTTACAGGCAGGTTTGAGGGCTTATTTGGGCGCTGAATTTTCAGCCATTGTTTCCTCTTTGCAGGTGTTCATGTATGGCTCAGTTGTAGGCTGATCTGGGACACGTTTGTGACTTGTTTATGCAGTTGTTTAAGAGCTGAATTTTGGGGCTGTTTTGGGGCTGATTTATAGCCATATTTGCAGACTTTTGTTGATGCGATTCGAGCCAGTTTAGGGCTGATTTGGTGGACATTTGCTACTCATTGTTGGTTGCTCTTTTGTGAGCATTATGGCTGATTTTTCATTTGATTTCCAACGTTATGGTCTGACACAGTTTGATGGTGCAGATTTTGTTGCTTGGAAGGAGCATATGCTTGTTGCATTGGCAGATTTGGGGCATGATAAACCCTTGCTTGGTTTATCGGCGAAGCCCAAGTCTATGCGTGATGATGATTGGCAGGATCTTGATGAGTTAGCCATGTCTACAATTCATTTGCATTTGGTTGAGTCTGTTTACTGGCAGGTCTCGAGGGAGACTACAATTCATGCTTTATGGCAGAGTTTACATGCTATGTACGCGACATCCATGTCTACTGGGGAGTCTAGTCCCACTTCTATGTCCATGGGAGAGATTGGTCCCACACGCAAGTCTCGACGGCATAGAGACTTGACATGTTGGCATTGTGGACATAGAGGGCACATTAGGCGTCGATGTTTCAGGCGTTTGAGACAACGGAGGCGACAGATGCGTGATGCAGATTTGGGCATGACAGATGCTAGTGAGATCAGTACGGTGGTTACTGAGTATGATTGTGACGGTGATGTCACATTTACATCTAGCTTGTCTTCAGACGATCTTATGTCTACGGATTGCATATCGGATTGCACATTGTCTTCACATTGGTTACTAGATTCAGATGCTACTTTCCATGTCACGTCGCATCGTGAGTGGTTTAGCACGTTTTCTAGTGGGAGACTTGGTTGTGTGCACATGGCTGATGGTGCTGTGTATGACATTGAGGGTGCAGGAGACGTATGTTTGTCCTTGCCCAGTGGTATGAGATTTACCCTGCGTCATGTGCGTTATGTGCCAGATCTGAGACGGGATTTGATCTCAGTCAGACAGTTACGGGATAGTGGATGTCAGATTTCACTACGAGAACGAGATTTTGTGATGCATTTGGGTTCGCTAGTGATTGCGAGAGGTGCCAGGAGTGGTACAGGTTACCCATTGCATGTGGATCATGTGAGAGACGGTGTTGTCTTTGAGATCATGCAGCCAGGTAGACAGCGAGAGAGCAGGCGAGTCTCTTTTGCTTGTGGGTTGCAGGATGCTTTGCATGGAGTGCAGAGCAGTGACCTTGTTGTGCAGGTTACATCTACGAATGCACAGGTAGAGCGGGACAGCTCTAGTGAGTCACAACAAGATGAGTCATCAGAGGTGATGACAGAGATGAATCACATGGATGTTGAGATGCCGACTATTGTGGAGTCATTTCTTGATATGCTTATGCCAGAGCTTGATGCAAATTCAGGACATATGGATACTCTTGGTACACATGTGATATGTGGTGGGCACGAGGAGTCACTCCAGAGCTCGGAGTCAGAGTGCCATGGTCTCTATGATAGGGGACAGGATTGCCATGAGTTGAGTTCTGAGTTGGAGGTGGCAGAGGTTGCCAGGGTTGCATCAACATTCGGTGTCCTCATGTACGAGATGCTGATCTCGAGGCCCGACATAGCAGCTGCAGTGGGAGCATTTGCAACTAGTTGTTCGATGACTGATCTCGGCATAGAGCATAGGGGAGGTTTGCAGGTATTGGACCGATACTTGCAGGAGTGCATGAGCTCTTATAGACTATTTGTAGAGCTTGGAGCTAGCTCTGTGTGGCTTCCGCAGCGGGATGTTTGTCTATCAGTAGAGCCGGATGCACTAGCTCATCGAGAGTCAGTGGGCATAGGTTGAGAGAATCTCTCACCTTCTATTAGTTGTACACTAGTAGATCTTGCTTAAAGGCACATTGGCCTTTAAGTGGGAGGTTGTTGGGGTTAAGGCCTATGTGCCTTGATCGGTCGCCCAGATCATGGGCACCCGCCCACTGTTACCCTATACTTATAGTGAGTATACTGTATAGGGGGAGCTGCCACTTCATAGTCTCCCCACCCACATCGTGTGTGTGTCTCCTTCTCTCTCTCACTCTCCGTCTGTGGTGCTCCCCGATCCCCTTCAAAAGCAAGGGACTTGTCGTACACTGTGTGCGAGCCACAAATGGTTGCAAGCACACAACCAGACTAATCTAGCAAGCTCAAGAGAGCAAGGGTGACACTCACCGCCCTATGATCGCCTTCGTGGAGGATTCCTCGTTTTGAAGAAGAGGGAGCTACCACTGTGCCGTGCTCAACCGCCTCGCCGCCTTCGTGCCGTCGCAATGCTTTATCACTCTCTCTCTCTCTCTCTCTCTCTCTCTCTCTCTCTCTCTCACGCATACCCACACACACAAGGAGATGAAGAAGAAGCTGGAGATGAAGCAAGAGCACTCTTCAATTGCACAAATGAGAGAATGAGTGATTTTTAGGTTTATGTGACTTTTATATGAGCTCGCCCATTCACACTTGGGCGCCCATGCTTAGCCAACTAACCCTTGAATGTTCCGGTTAGAGTGCGCCTCTCATCGGCGATCACTCTTGCCCTTTTCGTATTGGATCGACAAGCCCGGCCCATGACTACTAGAAGTGGACGCTGGTGGTTAACAACACGATCCACCTCTTATGCATGCCTCTTGTCTCGCTCCTGCATCTCTCTAAGTCGAGGAGCTTGCATTTCCAAAACAGTGCATAGTTTGGTGGAGAAGTCCTTGTTGCTCTCAAAGATTGTTATCATATGGCCCATCTGGCTTCCTAACAAAGCCAACGCCTTATCTGTACTAAAGGAAAACATCGTTTTCGTTTGTATATTGCACAAGCAATTTCCAAACAAACCAATGACGGCGTTCCATACCTCTTGCACAACAAACAAAAATCAAAGCAAGCAGAAAAACATTACTTTTAGATAGAAGGTGCCAAAGTGTACCTCACATAGGTGTCCCATCTTCCTCTTTTGTCGAATCATCCTCCTCCAGCAAATCAAACCACACATCACTTGACGGTATGTCTATGACCTCTAATGTCCCAATGTGCTCTTTCCTCATTGCACAAACCAACGTTGTGCGCATAGTCCAAATTTATTTCTTGTAGATTGGTGTCTTACATATAGCTATATTTAGGTGATCTTCATTCCATCTAGTAGCAATAATGATATCACGCACCATGCCATAATTATCCGGTTGACCAACAACTACAAACACGCCTTTGTCATTGGTTAGAGCGAGTCGAGCGAGTTGTCCAAACTGGCATACTTCCATCTTGTTCCAATCGGGCACATTAGAGTTAGATAGCCCACACACCGGAGTATTGGGACGACAAAAATATAATAGAAGCGTTCAGTGCAAACTCAACAATCGAGCCATCACGCAACGGACGAAGGCATTTTTCCACAATGTGTGGCTTCAAGTGCTCAGCAAAGCATTCTTCAAGCCATCCTCTGTCTTGCCCGAGCTGAAATGCACAATCTGAATATGGGTGCCATCACTATCTGCAAAAACCCTCAAACAGATCAAGCAACATCGCAAGCCACACGACAAGTTCCATTCAAGAAGGCCACTTACCGGTTGATGGATATGGATAGGTCGGAGACATGTATTTTTTTTTTCCAGACGTGTTGCGAAGTCAATTCCTTTAGAGAGAGAGAGAGAGAGAGAGAGAGAGAGAGAGAGAGAGAGAGAGAGAGAGAGAGAGAGAGAGAGAGAGAGAGATCGAGCATTGCGGCGGCATCGGCGGTGGCAAGGCGGTTGAGCGCGGTATCTGTGGCGGCTCCTTCTTCTTCGCAGCGCGGGATACTTAACGACGGAAGCATCGAGTGGTGAGTGACACACCGTTGTTTCTTTGAGCTTGCTAGGACTATCTAGTTGTGTGCTTGCAGCATTTTGAGGCTCGCACACAGTGCACAGGCAAGTTCCCAGCCTCCGACACGTGCAATAAAGCACACATTTTTGGCGTTGCTACCGGGGACTACCTTGCACTAAGCTTGGGGAGCACTCAGTGCTACCTCTGGAAGCCTTTCTTCTATCTGCTTTTAGCTTTTGTCTGAGTTTGTGTAGATCTGCTAAGTGGCTGTAATGCACACGTTTAGCAGGTTTGTTAGAATATGCTAGTGTTGAAATGTGCAGATTTTTTGTTAGATTTGCTAAGATCTGTAATGTGGAGGTGTTAGTAGATCTGTTAGTTAGTGGAAATAGTGAGCAATAGAGTAGACAGTGAGAAGGTTGACTGGATTGTGAGTGTGCAGTGTATTGTGTTGGACAGTGTGTGAGCAGAGGTAATTAGTGTTAATTAGTTGTGCTAGTTGTGAGGAGGTTAGACAGAGCTACACAGAGCTATTGTGTGCGCGTGAGCTTGGTGCCCACGCGGCAACATTATCCACAGAAACAAGCTTTTTAATAAAAAATAAAAATAAATAAATAAATAAAAACCCTCAGAATATTTGAGACCAAAAAGAAAAAACACAAAAACAAAATAAAAAAATCTCATTTTAAAAAGAAGGGATCGGGATTTTCTCCCAGGACCTAGGACGAAGACCACAACCAGGACTAAGACCAGGACCAGGACCAGGACCAGGACCAGGATCAGGACCAAGACCAAGACCAGGACCAGGACCAGGCCCATGACCATGACTAGGACCAGGACCAGAACCGGGACCACGACTAGGACCTCAAGTGAAGGGAGGGCATGTGGGACAAGTTCCTCAAGTCCTCCACCATCCCCTTTACACTCACCCTTTGGACTTACTATTTCTAGCTCTCTTCCCACCTAAGAAAAGACTATTTTTAGGATTTCGAGGGCTTATGTAACCGAATTGGAGACTGTAATGCACGACACGTCCCTCTAGCCAAGACACTCAATTTGAGCTATCACACACCATATTTCGTGGCTTGGTTAGAAAAAAGGACAAAAAATTTGGGTTATAAACACCTAAAAAACTAGGTGAGTGGCCTTCACGGGTACTCACCAATGCTTCTAAAGTGTTGAGGTCACATGCACCTACGCTCTGGTCATGTGCTAGAGGATGAGCACATAGAGAGTGTCTCCATTTACGCGGGTACTCATTATTCCTTCACCTTAGGCTCTAGGCCTATGCGGGAACCCAAGGTGCTACCACTCAGGACCCACATATTCATTTACTGAATCTTCCTCTGACTACAACTTTATGGAAGGTTACCCAATGCCTAATCCTGATAGTTCAAGCAAAGACATGCACGCCATGGGCCCATGGTCGGGGCCGAGCGTGCTTAACTGCTTGAAAGAGACTTTGAGTAGAGCCACTCGCTCTGAACATGGAGCTAACGATGTGAATGAAGGGGGTGGGGAAGTAAATTCGCCATTCATGACCAATGTAAACCCCATGCTCCTGGAGAGTGTGCATGTGAATACTCCATTCACTGCACCCCTTGAATCTTTAGAGATATTCCCCTCCGAGGTTATATTACCTGATGGTAGAAGCCTTGCCGAAGTACAAGAGGTTGAGTGATATATCATTGTGGCTAGCGAAAAGAAAATCGAGAGCCTACGCAAGGTGGAGAAATGGAGAGAGTTAAAAGCGAAAGCCCATATGTCAACATCCATGCTAGGCGATCAATTGAGTGCTCCTCAATTAGCAATCACTAAGGGCCAACCCATAGAGAGCCACATTGCATCTAGTTCAAAGGACATCCCTAGCACCTCAATCCTAGATGGAGTGTTTCTAAATGAGAACTGGGAGTATGAACTACAAACGGAGACTTTAACTGACCTATATGTAGGTCACACCTATCATGTGGGTTGGTTAGATGTCCTACAATCTATGATGGGTGCTACTAGCGTAGATGATCAACAACAAAGAGTTTGTGATGTCATCCATAGGGTTATGAGCTGGAGAGGCACAACAAAGGGATCCACATGTCTTCAATGGGTCTCATGAGATTCTTGGATACAGGGAAGGCTAGGCAACCAACTCTATTGCAAATGGGGACTCCCTCAGTAAGTCCAATGGATCCTCCATATGTTGTTCCGTCAGGGGTCTCAGTACAATCTGAGCCCACAAGTGATAGCTTTACCTTTCCAAGCTTAGCTCATCTCTCTCTTGATGACACCACGGCTACCATGCCTACCCCAGTGTGATGGGCATGACAAAAAACACGCCATGGATCTCATTTGTTAGCAAAGCACCACTACATGGTAGCCCAATGCCTGCAACAGTACCTACAAGTGTGTATCAATCATATGCACCTATAGGTCCTTGTACTCAAATAGCTCCTACCCCTCCCATTGTTTCAACAACTTATGCTCACAACCACAACATCCAAGCTCTGATTTCAATGGGACCATACCGGCTAGCATTAGCATGTCACATTCGACATCTGCTACACCTAGGGCTGCACATATGAACTTTGGACCACCACATGGCACAACATCGTATCCAACTTGGAACCCAAGGGCTGCATATACGCCAAGCCCAATGCCAACCCTCATTCCAGATGCAGTCTCGAGAGAACCTGTCCCCATTATACCTGCTCACTTAGGTGATTTCGCAACCTTTGCTCAAGCTATTGGTTGATCCATTGCTGAAAATATGCGTAACACGCTTGATAGAGAGCCTAGAAGTAAGGCAGTACAAATAGCCAAGCTTACACAAAAATTTAGTGGAGATGGGAATGTAAGAAAGCATATGAAAATGTATGAATAAATATGGGATTCCCTAGGAGAACACAATGACCTGCGTAAGAGTAATGCTTTAAGCATGACCTTGAGTGGAAACGCAAGGGATTGGTATAGAACCCTGAGGATGGAGGAGAGAACGATCTACCCTACTCTTAGGAGAGTGTTCTTGAATGAGTACACACGAGAGGGAGTACTTTGGGGTGTAGCATCTCAGCTCCAGAAATCCCAACAAGAGGAAGGAGAGTCTGTGAGAGACTTTATTAGATGCTTGAAGCATTTGAATTCTCGTTGTAATCCAAATGAGCGCTTCAATAATAACCAATTGCTTGATAGATTCATTAGGGGATTACGACATGAAGATATCTACAATGGCCTAGTCATTAGAGGAATCACCACTTGGCAAGCACTCACCACCAATGCGATCCAATTGGAGGATAATTTAATGATTCAAGGAGAAAGAGTGTCTGTTGAGCCTAAATCTACTAGCTTGCAAGCATTGCGGCATCAACCAATGACCCTAAAGGCTATTGCTAAAGATATCTGAGATGACTTTAGCAGATCTCACCAAGGCCATTCAAGAAAGGCTTAGAGACAATCGTGCTCCACAAAACAATCATATGTATCCAAGAAGGGAGCAACAATAGTGCTCAGTTTGCTGTGGTCCGCATAGTACCGGTGAATGCCCTACGTTTAGAGTAAAATTCAATGGGAATTGCAATGCCTGTGGGAGATATGGTCATCAAGCCAAGGATTGCATAGTGTTTAGACGCACGACGGCCAATAGACCAACCTTAGCATGGACGGAAACACCTCGAGTGCCTGCATTGATGTCGGCCCCACCTCTTGAAAAGACGTCACAAGACATGGTCCCTAGGGCCCAAAATGTTGTTCAAACAACACCCTTACCACCTCCAGTGCTAGGACCGCAACCACCACATCCGAGAATCACTTCTGTGAATCAAGTGGGTTGTGAGTCATCTATTGCTTGTTTGGAAGGCTCTGAGGAAGACTATGAGGAAGATATAGACCCTAATATTGCATATGGGATTGATGCACTTGAAGAAAGTTCACAATACTACATGGAGGACTATTGGGGACAAGTCAAACATGTCTATCTAGTAGGTGCTCTTGCCGGCAAGAGGTCAAAATATCAATTACACAGCTAAGAGACCACCTCTTCAATGAAGCGAGCACGTCTACAATGCCGATACTCATGTGTAATCGATGTGGAATAGATCATTTGATTGCCCAATGTCCTAACAATCCAAATGCACCAAAGATAACGTCATTGAATTTAATTGAGGTTACTGACGAGTCAACACAAAGTACGCCTGTGGTACCAGTAAATATACTCACATGATCGATGCTCCAAAACCAAAGTTATATTCTCGAAGAAAGAGACACAGCATCAATTGCCCAATCTCAGAAGAAGAAGAAAACATGAAGGAAGAGATCGCAAAAAGCAGCAAAGTCAGACCCCAGTTCAAAGACCAACATAGGGACTGGTGACGACCTTGTATATATGAAAGACACTGAAGAGGATTCTGATTCAGTTGAATTCATGGAGATCAAAACGACCATTAGAAAAGAAAAAACAAGACAGATTGTCATGAGTCACAATGGCCAAGACCCAAGAAGAAGATAACAATTTACCCAAACCCTACAAAGGAGATCGAACGAGTCAAGCAATAGTAATGGGTTTGGTAGAAGAGACCCAAAGGGATTTAGAGCCAGCACTTAGGCAGATCCAGATTACCAACACATTGTTCCCTACGCAAAAGTAGCCTCACAAATTCCATAGACCACTAGCCATACCAAGTGTCATCCAAGAAGAAAGTGACTTCAAGTCATGGGAAAGTGGGCGTACTCCCTTCTTGTTGGAGAGAATGTTTACAGAGGGATTACCCGACCCTATCGAGAAAATGGATACAACAATGTTGCAAATAAAATCATGGGATAGTACCTTACCACCCTTGCAACTAGATGAAACGCCTAGGGCGGTCGAAAACTATTGGTCAAAGTCTTCACCCATAACAACTTGGAACAATTGGTCTCAAAAGGTGACAACATCGTTCCAAAAGGTATGATCTACCCAAGGAAGGGGGGAGTGTTTGCTGACATCCATCATTCACTTGCTCCCCTCTTAGCCTTCCTCCCTGACCTCTCAATCTCATAATCTTAGGGAATGTATATATATAGCCCTATACTCAAGAAAACAAAAATTAAAAAAGTAAAAGAGCAAGAGCCACCAAGCAAAAAGCTGGAAACCTACAAGTTCTAGTACCTGACCCAAAATCATAAAAACACATTATGCACAAGAACCAACCTTCTGACACGACCCTTATAATATTTGCACACAAATCATAATCTATCTGTGTGTACAGATATGGCTAGTACGCTAGAGTCATCCACTCCTACCTTGGGTGAGAGGTACCCTCTTTACTTTTCACAAGTGTTTCACATAGTCTACCACAGCTTGCCTGTGAATGGGATTTGGTAGATACGCTAGCATGTGAGAGGAATTAGAATGGCTGATACGTCTCTTGACCACGATTGATCCATATTTAGTAGAGGACATCTCTCCGATTGCATAAGCTTACCCTCTTAACCAAGATGACTATAGGCACCTAGTGACGTTCTTAGTGAATATTTGTGCCTCTAATGATGAGGAAGAGTTACATGATTACATGGATGGCACGTACGACCTCATGGATGATGACTTTGTTTTTCTCGATGATGACGAGGATAGGGGTTTAGACCTAGGGCTACCCACCGATCTATTCAATATCCAATTCCCTTGACTCTGTAGGAGGGTGCAAATAATTAGGTTAGGGTTCCTTATGTTGTTTGATTGTGTTCAATAAAGGTTGATGCCTCTTCCCACTGATGTGCCTCCTAGAGGTATTCCTTGTGTTTTCTAGTGTGTACAAGAGCGTGTTGCCATTGTTAGAATTTTGAAATTCATGGAATCTTTCTCTCGTTCACTCTTTGAATTGAGCGCGATCATCAACACGAACATGTGTTTCTTGTCCATTAGCATTGCCTCTTGTATTCTTTTTAGCATCAATGTTTGTCTGCTGAAAGTTCAAAATTGAAATGCAACGACAAACAAAAATAAAATAAAATAATCAAAAGTGCCACAATGTGAAATCTTAAGCTGGAAGAGAAATCCCAGCTTGATTTGGTACTTCACTCACATGTATTGCCTATGGTACTAGAGCCCTAGAGGTTCCCAGTGTGGGCGCTTTTCCTTGAAAAGCAAAAAGCCCAAGCCATACAAAATAAGCACACACATCAAAATTGAATCAACGTGAAAAAACTTTAGGGGGTCAAAGAAAAAGGAATAAGTCAAGCGATGATTTTATGAGCAATTCCTTTTATCGTAGCTTGACTACAAGGTCTTCTAGGAATAGCCTCTAGTCAGCCCTCAAACATGAAATACTTTGCTCTCACGATTAAACAACATAATTGACCAGAGAGAATTGAGAAGCTTGCACATGGTATTAATAGTTGACCTCTAGTGCCTCTCGGCCGTTAAATTAGCGACCCCAAACTTGTTTATTTTTTGACCTTTACAACTGCCTATTTTGTTGCGGCATCGATAAAGGCGATATAGATCTGTCGTTGCCTGCAGAGCCTTTGAAAACCATTCTTTTCCATGCATGGCCCTTTCATTGGGAATGGACTCCATTGCATCCCAAGCTGCCTTGATGTTGTTCTCGAGATTCTTAGACATTGTGGGAGTAGTAGACAGACAAGCTCTTTGATAGCTCTCAAGAGATTGCACAAAAAATTGAAGCGGATACCAAATTTATAGCATTTGGTAGACCATTAATTTAATATTCAATAAATTATTATTGATGTGACACCTCAACTGCAAGTTACTCTTCGACACAATCAACAAAACATTTGCAAAATAGTGCCCATAAAGTGTTAATTGAATGGGCATATCCAAAAATGGTAGTAGGGTCATCTTCCTAACATTGCTTGCCAAAAATTAAAAATGGCAATTGCTATGGATCTATGGTTGGATAGGTTCTGCCCCGGTTTAGGGCGTTGAATATATCAGCATCAGATAGATCAGGCTGATGAATAAACATGTTCTCATTTTGGCTGAGCCCTAGTATACACACAAAAAAAAAATATATGTGTTTGTAAGCAAGATATGGTTTGTGCTTTGTCACCCAATCCATGAAGTATCGGCATGTGCACGACGGCTCCTTGAAAATACCAACATTGTACAAACCGACATGACCATCTTCGCCATGAGACTCTACTTTGAAGACATCATGAAAACCATCTACCCACATATCTCCTCTACCACCTTTGCCTTCATCGCTAGCAGATGGCTGATCTTGCAGTAGCATCTTTATAAATGGATGACAGATACCGTACGTGCACACCATCCCGCATTATGGCACGTGCACTACCTTGAGGAGTGGTTGTATCATCTGACCTGATAGGCATGTTCCTTTGGTTTTGAGCAACAACAATTGGTGTATGAGGATGGCTCCTTCATTGCTAACTCCACTTGATACCCCCCTTCAAACAATAAATGCACCTCCTCACTAGTTAGATTGGTCATGCACAAGCCAAATGTGTGGTGGTCGTTGAGCCTATGGCCCTATGTTTTGATCCACTATGTAGAAATGTAACACATGATATGGACAAAACCAAAACCACTGGTGCAACACACCTTTGGGATGCTTTTGGTATCCTTCAAAGGATGGGGCCGGTACACCAAGGTTTGAACTTGCAATATTGTGCCCACACCTCCATCCTCCTCTTGGTGTGCCACTGCACATGACTCTCCTACCTTGCGGCGTACGGCGTATAGCCAACATTGCCTCATTTACCTTGCATTCCATTACAGACTTTCCACCATAATTTGTCCTGTATTCCGGGGTTTGTGATGTGCTTTCTTGCGCAAAGTCAATCTTGCGGGGCCTCCCACACTTCTTACGATCTTTGCTGACGGAGTTGTACTCTAGCATGTGTGATGCATCATCCTCCACATTAATAACTTCACTAGGTCTTCACTTCCTTCGTGATCTCCTTATCCCTTGTCAGTGGAGTGCTTGCTTTGTACATTGGAGTACCTAAAGTAGCTTCGTTCACCGTCCTTATTACTTGACCGGGACGAATTCCATGGCGTTCGGCAAGCTTTTGTATCGATGGACACTTCCCAATGTGTTTTGCCTGGCTATACAAAATGGCCTTGATGCTCTAAAGAGTAGAATTTGCTAGGTCGGTTGTACATGCATCGTGCAAGGAGATGCGTCTACAAAAACCCTCCCTTGCCAGCCAGCTACCATGCTTGCTCTTTGCCAGGTTTGTGCGTGGAGTGTTTGGTCCATCAGAGCTTCTCTCTACACTTGTCATGATGCCACCCCAATGTGCAATACAAATTTCCCACTAGCTAAGCCATGAATCCATGTATGGAATGTTACGGTCTACGTAGTGACCTGCGCCACCATTGGCGTATGAGGCAAGCCTCTGCTGAAGTAGCCTCCTTTGTTGGTGTCTGTTTCCACTTTTCACACATTTCCTTGTATATGTGTTGAGAGGCTTGCACCACATACTTTGTCGTATGCTAATTCAAGCTTTGCTTCCAATGGAAAAGGCAAGAACGCTCTCATCCAGTCATCACATTATTCTTGTCACCGCCATTGAAGACAATTCGGATTGCATTCCAATTTGCTTGAGCTTCGTTTGCCATGAATCCAAAGAAGTTAGCTCTTTCACACCCATGTGATACCATTACCTCATTGAGGCACTCCCAAAACAAACATTGAGACTCCATATCTTCCTCCTTCATTTCACAAGTTGCAATAGTGAGAAGGTCGTGCATGCTGCAAACAAAATTTTATAGGATGTGTCATGTGTGACCTACATTACTGCCAAGGCTGCCCACATACCGTGGATCATAGACATGACAAGCCATGTTGACGCAGTCATTGACGCGTCTAGTGCGATTGAATTGAATCCATGCACATCGAAGATCGTCGTCCATATCTTGTCTCATTTGATTAACAAGGTCCACACCGGATTTTGTGGACATTTTGAAGACAAAACATTTCTCTCCTTCCTTTCCATGACCAGAAACTTACTACTGTGAAAAAAATCATATATGCACTCTCGCTTTAGTTTGAGGAGTGCATCAATACCAAAAGAATCTTTGCCAAGACCCCCCTGTGCAGCGAACACTGACCTTCAAAACCTGCCAAAGTGTTGGGACTAAATATACACAATACTTTAATTTTCCATTGAAACAAGATATCGACAGATACACATACCAATTATCTTACACAAGGGGTCCCAAACCTTCTGCGATTGTAAATAGTTGTTGCTCACCTAAACTTTCCTCCTTACTATTACTGCGAAGAACTATTGTGCTAATAATTCCCTTTGCTAAGCACATTTGAACCTTCTTGGCTCCTGCAAGTGGGCCAACGGTCAAAATCCTTTGTACCATCATTTTGGTGCTATCTGTTGTCAATGTCTTGGATGCACCGCTATGCACACGTGGCATGCCACATGGACCCACGTGGTGGGTGGCCCATAGAGGTGGTAGGGCTTTATGGGGTGGCGTGTGGCCACACGCCACCACATAAAGGTAGCATGTGTCACCTGCCATTGCTATGACCACGGGTGTACACACACACACGCGCGCCTCTACCACGTGTGTACACACACACACACATACACACACACACACATGCGTCTACCATGCGCGCGCACGTACACACACACACATACACACATGAAATTACTAGATTAATAAACTTTATAAAAGTAATTTTTAAATTAAAATATTATTGAAAGCTTATAAATAGGAGGCACATAGTTCATTCTTCTTCATCTCTTTTTCTCTTTCTTAAGTTACAGGTTTCTCTTTGTCTCTTAGCATCTCCATTTTCCTTCAAGTTCTATCACTCCTTCTATCTCTCAATTTACTATCAACCTTAAACTCTCTCTCTCTCTCTCTCTCTCTCTCTCTCTCTCTCTCTCTCAATATATTTAGTTCACACAGGCACTCTATTTTCTCTCTTTCTCTAAAACTTTCACTATTAGGACTCAAAATCAATCCAAAAGTGGTGTTGCAGATGAGATTCCTCTTAGTAAAATAAGAATTGCCTACACAAATCACCAAAGAAAACGATCAATCTCAAGCGACGAGTATTCTTGACTATGTCGTGTCTGTTGTGATAGGTGGAGTTGGAATTGAACAATCAATTAAAGGAGCGGATACTTGAGGAGAAGTTGCATCCGAAGTAGGTGACACCGGCAATGAGTACTTTGGAAATGTGGTGGACGAGCACATTTCTTTGGGTTGGATAGATGCTCCTTACCATGCCAAATTGCCATGCATGCCTCTTTGTCGCCTTCTTTCAAACCCTGCCATTCACACACACAATGATCATGTAATGGATTTTGCTCCATTGCGGATAAAGGTTACCAACCAACCAACCATGGCAAGGTTCATTGTTAGTGAGCGGATTCTCAACAAAGATTACAACCAATTTGTTTGACACGGCCATTCCGTAAGAAATCTTGCCATGTCTTATGATTTAGATGAGGAGCTTCATCATATCCCCGAGCTTGATCATATGGCCAAGAGATATTTTGTGGCTTGGGACTGGAATCATAGGTTGGAAGTATGCATGTGTTGGATGATCGAAAACAATATCCTTGTGGAAGAGCCCCCCCGTGTGGAGTGTGTGCTTGTAGAATTTAAATAAGAGGAGAAAGCAGAATTCCTACTTGTTTTAGCCATGATAAACATGTATAATTGAGTGGAGTTTATGAATTTGTTTGCAACTTAACCCGTCATGCATCTTGTTTTACTTTTGAGTGTTTGGCAGGACTATGAGGATATCACAACACATGATATTTTTATGATGCGAAAGTTAATGAGAGCAGATCCAATGTCACTCCTTGGAATTTTTTTTGAAAGGGCGAGATTGGCGACGAAAAGGGCTTTGCAGTTTCGAGGGCCAAATAAATCAAAATGGCTCAAGTTGCCCATGGCTCTCCTTGCCCAACTAATTTGGAAGGTATATCTTGAAAGAAATGCGAAATAAAACTATGTGGATCTTGCACATGTTTGAGTGCGTGCTTTTCAATCGATGGGAAGAGTTTGATGCTTTCTACAACAACAAGATAGAAGGTCTACCACGAAAAGGGAGCTTACATTACAATTTGGCACCGAAAGCGTATGAGCAGAGTATTGCTCTATCGTGTTCTCAAAAGGAGAAACATTTCTCTCACAAAGGCCTTGAAATAGCAAAAATTGCAAATACGAAGAATGGCAAAGAGTTTTTACAGAAGTGCATTTCATATACGGGTTGGGGCGATAAAAGCACAAAAATGACACCTCCTAGAGTGGCCGAAGTAAAACGCGCGCAAATAAGCACATAAGAGTAAGTTAAGTGTTTTTCGTTGTTTGTTTATGGAGTGACAAAGATTATGATCTCATAAAATTTTTTTGCTTATTTTTTTTGCCAGAAAGTGTCGTTTAATTGACATGCTTCAAGGTGGTGATTCGACCTTAAAGGAGAATGGGATAGTGTCGACGGAGCAAGGTTGGATCCAATGGCTTCGTTACCATGTGTATCGATGGCAACTAGAGAGGTGGGAGATGTTTGTTATGTTTTGTAGTTAGCTTTTTGGAAGTCTTATCCATGCATTGATATTTTGTGCATATGAGTGCTTGAGATGGTGGAGAAAATGGAGAGAGAGAACCACCTCGTTTAGACTTTGTTACTCCACAAAAAAATTCCTAAAATTTGTGTGGGTGTGCAGATGGCTACTAGGTACCTTACCAACATGGGAGATGCTGTGCTAGATTGTTTTGCCAAAGTGGGGACATTGGCCCTACAATGTCTAGCATTTCACAAACATTGCATCAATTGTGAGATGGACTCGACCATTTCAGTGCATGTCTTGCACCAGCTCAGCGCCTCCCTGCAGAGCTAGGCACATCATTTTGGGGAGAATAGACTTATCCACAGTGCGAGGTTGAGCAGATTCATCCACAGTGCGAGGGAGAGCAGATTCATCCACAATGTGAGGGAGAGCAGCTTTGTCCACTGGAGCCACCTTTGCGCACATCTCATAGGAGTGATGTTCCCACGACAGTAGCTACACCTGGCTCTTTCTCTGCATCTGTTGTAGCGTGACCCGTATATGGAGCAGCCCGCTCCCACATTTGCCTCGAACCAGAGTGCCCCCCAATATTTGATGCGAGTGTGACCACATCCATTGCAGCCCCTCGAGGTTCCCCTTGGAGTGGATGCGGTCCCCCACACACTTCGTAAGCATCCCTCCATTTGGTTTGTATCCTCACCCATATAGGGCACTTCCTTCTCCATTTGGAGCACCTCCTGTTGCTTTCGGTGCTGCCCTTGTCCCTTGGTTGGACCTCTCGTAGTCGTGGATGCCGCTTCTAGACAGACAGCATTGGCACGACCCTTGTTTCTAGCAAGATAATTTCTAGCTCCACCCTCTTTCTATCGCCCCCCTCACCTATTATGTATTCATTGAATCACATGTACTTATTTTGAGGCCTTTAAATATCAGTTTACATGAGTTGCCCTAACATTCATTAATTGATTTAAAAGGTCCAAGCTCATTTGTACTATTTGTAATGAAAGTCCTTAAAGTTGGCTTCCTGAAAATGATGCTGGTGTATGTATCAATGTTCTTTGGTAGCTGCATGTGAGTGTGCATGTGTATGAATTGAGGTCAATGAAACGAAAATTTGACAAAACACAGAGAGAGATAGAGGGAGAGAGAGGAGGAATCCATCATGAATCCTTGTGGAATGTGCTCGCCCGATTCCAAAAAGCGCTCGCCAAGAAGTGCTCACTCGAAAACTACACCCCTTTACATTTTCTGGATCACTTTAAGCCATCGCATGGAGAATGTAGGTTTTTTTAATAGTGGGAGGGTCCGCACAGGCTAGCCCATACAATCTTTCTTCCATCACCCACTTTGGATGGTTGGTCCACTTGATTGTGTGCAATGTCCTGCATGGACGTCCATATGGATCAATTTTGAATTGTACTCTAAGCATATTTTCTTATGCCAGTAGAGAGTCAGAAACAATCAACCTCCACCAATCATCTCCCAAGGCTGGATCAACAATGGCCAATGCATGTTTTGTCATTTTGTTGGATGGCTCGTTGGTTTCAAAGGATGCTTTTTTGTATTGGGCTTGAAACTCTGAGAGAAGCATTCTATCCTTCTCTGCTATAATCTTTTTCAGGGCAAGAATATACTTTTCCTACACACATGGTGCCACTGATAATTCTATTCTTTGACAGTAACAATTTATGCTAATCAATAACTAAGCACTTCGATGCCACTTACGTGATGAAGAAGCTGTGATATCAGAGCGACGGGGACATTGTATCATGATTTGTTTCTTGCCCTCCTGTCAATGTCTGCCTACATCTAGCTATAGACTACCATGATAGCCTCCTTTGAAGCAATGCCCATTGCACGCACCATCCAAAGCATGTCCGTGTAAGAGGTGGCCACATAGTCTGTCACGTAGCTAATCAATAACTAAACACTTTGATGCCACTTACAGGATGAAGAAGTTGTGACATCAGAATGACAGGGAATTGTACCATGATTTCTTTCCTACCCTGGTGCCAATGTCTGCCTGCATCCAACTATAGACTACATACGGGAGTTTTTCCATGATAGCCTCCTTTGAAGCAAGGCCCATTGCCTGCACCATCCAAAGCATGTCCCTATGAGAGGTGGCCATGTAGCCCGTCTCGTTCAATCTACATGGGATTGAACAAGAAAAATGTCAAGACAAATTGATAGTAATGCTTGTTGCTCATGCAAATAGAATCAACGGATCTTACTTGTTTACACACAAAAATGCTCAACATATCAGCCTCATTTGCAAAATCAACTGTCACTAGTTCAACTCGAACTCTTGGGTGCAGATTGACGTATTTCTCGTATAGGCAACACCTAAAACCAAATAGAAGGACACACAATAACTACATTTAAGAACACACAAGCATTTTAAACCATTAATAATAGAACTTACTCTCTTTAAGAACTCCCATCCAAGCAACTAGCATGTGGTTGCCATCCCAAGTATACAAAATTTTTCCACACAGGTCACCCCTGTCTTTGATTTCAGCCTCAAACTCCTTATTAGCCACTCGCCACAAGGGATCCCATGTCTGCAAGATATCATCGTCCACATCGACGGAAGGATGACTTGGTGCATCAATTGAGCATATAAAGCATCCTTTGGGCTCATAATATCCCTCTAACAAGAATGTATTGGCCAATGGTTGAAGCCGCTTGTGGTCCCAGCTAACTTGTCTTGCTTTCTCTAGCTTTATCAAGCGGCAAAGAGGAACCCAAGGAAATGGAGTTTTGTGCTCTATCTGCATTGTCCAAAACATGTTAAAGCCCTAATTTTCGAACGTCTATTGCTTCTTTGTACTATAAAGAATTTTGTTACCACAATAAGGTAAGTATGGTTTTTTTTTCTTGACTCAATCATAAGACGCCTTTGTAAATCTAGGCATGGGATCACCAGGTGAGATGATAATCTGGGCTATTGATAATTGCTAGTAATTAATTGAAAGTGCATAGAATGGAAATTTAACAAAGACAAACTGTCCATTTTGGCCTAATCAAAATTCAATGACAAGTGGGTGGGTCTATTGACGCCAATAATACCCTTCCAAGATTAAAAAGGAAATGTTTTCATGCTTGGATCGATATAGACACTATGACTCCCCTTATCTTGTTTTGTGAGATTGTTTTGCTGTTGATAAAACTTCGAGTTTCATCTATGTCATTGTAATGATTTATATGAGTTTTACATTTTCCATAGATTCTTTTACAAATTTCTTAAGTTAATGTGGATTTGGACTACATTTATCACTTCAAGTGTCCAAATTTCTTCAAAACATATAAACCTTCTTAGTGATACTGAAGTATCAAAACACACACACACACACACACATAGTTATGATTCTATGGATGAGTTCTCCCTCTCTCTCTACGAGTTTGAGATTTGTATGGTAAATCTTTGAGGTCTCTTTGTCATGACTAAAAATACACCCCTTCCCTCTCGACGTCTTGTGTTCAAAACTTGTCGGTAGATGTGTGAGGTCTCCTTTAAAGAAAGAAATTTGTTTGGCACACTATTGCCAGGACAGTAAAGCCGATTGCGAGGAAACGAGCAGGAGAGCTTAGGAGGGAAAGAGTTCGTCCATTGCACAAGTACGTATCATGCAGCAACTAGCATTTCTATGTCGAGGGTTTCCTCGTTTCTCTTCAAAGAGCATTTTCAGCTGTCAGGATGAAGATTGTGGTGTGGATTCATCATACAGATCATCGTCATACTGAATTAGCCACCGGTGCCCATGTGCTTTGGCCTGACAATGTTAAACGCTACCTGTTATCACGCTTGTGCTAGAAGATGCTGCACGCATCCTTGCAACTTTTCAGGGTTTCAGGTCCTTTGCTGCATGGTTTTCTTCACCACTGGTCTTTTGAAGTGTCAAGTTTATCCAGCACAATGCTTATTTCAAACGCTAGTCTTGCCGTTGTTGCTCATCCTTCTCACGCATTGCGAATGATAGCCCTAATTCTCTTTTTTAAATGGCTAATGGCCCTGGACTTGATACCCCCAAGTTGACGATCGAACTTTGCTATTGGCACACAGTTTGTGTATGATCGAATCGGCAAGAGATTAGAAGCAACAGCTGCTCTAAGGTATACGATGGTTTAGTTTGATGCCAATCAACTGCAGTCAGTATGGCATATAGCTACTTCATGGATCCATTCAATCTTGCAAGCTGGCTAAAAATTCTAACAAAGGGACTGGATAATGTGGCATCAGCTCCTCCTGAAGTTGAGGCTAAGCTGTCTGCGATAGGCTGTGAGCAAACCTTGGTACTCATGGCTATAACTTATAACCAAGGTCTCATCTTACAGAGCTGTATCATGATGTCCTTAATTATTTTGTAGGAAGTAAAGCCATAATTTTCTCCTTACGCCTTTTGTATATCCATGTTTCCCTAGTGATTCTTCTTGTTTTTTGCATCTTTTACAGCAATTTCTTTGCATCTTTGAGACTTGGTATTTATGCCATTGTGGGTGAGGACTACTTAAATCATGGCTTTAGTAGTCAAGGCAAGTTCAGCCTTTGGATCGAAGGGGATATATATTTGCAATTGTTCACATTGTTTGCCAAAGAGCTTTGATACCAATGTAACGTGCAACGGAAGTGATTCAGGGTGAATGATCAGTACTTACTCAAGGTTCCTTTTACTGAATGAGAGAGTTTCTTTTACTTCCTGAGCAATGTGCAAAGACTAGAGATAGAAGAGAGAATGATAGTGTGAATGAAGGTTTTGTGAGTGAAGAGAGAGAAAGAAGACCAACACAAGATGGGGTCCCAAACCCCCCTCCAAGGGTCCCCCTCCCTATCGCAAGAGAGTTATTTCCTTTAGATTGCACAAATGCTAATACAATGGTCCTAGATATTGAGATGCTGATGGGATCTTGCAGTAGATGCTTGTATCTGTGAGGCTAAGGGCTGGAGATTGAAAACGCTAGGGCTGATCTTGCTTGGAACTGGGACCTGACGATGAGGCTAGGGTTGAAATATTAAAACACTAGGCTGATTCTGTTGCTGCTAAAGGTGGCGATGGGCTGATGGCTGAAAAATGTTGAAGATGCTTGTGGTGCGAGTACTTGTAGTACGGGTATCGAATGTTTGGAGAGGTGGCCCCTAGGGTCTCCTAAATAGGTGCAAAATTCTGGGTCGAGCTGATTGAGCCTTGACTTTATAAAATGATGCTAATATGTCACTTATTAATACATTGATGAACTACTAATAAGAGGTGCTTCATATGCAGTTATTACCTAGGCTTGGTACTCATGGTGGTGTATGGGAACACTCCCCAATGCGTAAACCTAGTAGACACTGGTTGTGCACGTCCCGAGTACAGGCTCGCAAGGTGCCATAACACTTCCTAGGTTGTCCTAAACCCTAGAAATAGGAGTTACAGCTTGTCCACATGCACATAGCATTAGATGTGCACGTGACATGATGGGTCTGAAGTGTCCTTGGACTATGCCCCATAGAGCTTGGCTAGTAGAGCACTTGCAAAGAGACTACCACGAAATGGACAGAGCGATCATAGCATGTGGGGGTTGCAGTGTCCTCCGAGGTTCTCTGTACTCCTGCCTCATCTAGGAGGTGTAGCATGATGCAACGCGGACTCCTCGATCTTGCATTGCCTGCATTGTTTCTGCCCGTTAAAGTCTCTCATGAGGAAGACCTCCCCCAAGCCAGAATACTTCAGGATGCCCTCAGCTAGGCATGGGTATGGTGAGTATCTTCCTCCCTCCCCCTCCCAGTCTCTAGGGTCTCCTTCCGCAGGGTAAACTTTGATCCTGATAATACGAAGTAGCATAGAGCAATGTATATGAAACGCTCCTCAGCCTCACGCACATGAATGACGCCTATGGATATCATGATATGATCTGTAAAGTTTAAACTCCATTATAGCTCTCATCTGCTTTTGAGCCTCTAGAAGTGCTGTCTCGCATACACTTCTTATGTAGTCCATCAAGAGCGCTATACACTTAGTAAGCTCTGCCCGGGGCTAATGTGTCTAAGTAGCAATGTGTGTGCCCTACATCACCACTAATCTCCCCACGGTGACCCATTGCAGCTCCAAACCTCTACGTGCATCTCTAAATGTGGTGTCTTGTACACAGCGTGGTGGGTTCTTTTGGGGTAGCTTTCTGTTTCTCTTTTCAAAGTTAGATTGGTTTTGTGCTTCAACTTTCTTAGAGTGACGTTTTTGCTTACTCCCATCACTTACTGGCTGTATGTATGGTACCACCCGTCTGCAGCCTGCAGACTCTGCCCAACCATTGTTTCCCTCAACTTCGCAGCTTCCAGGGTACTGTTTACCATGTTTAGGAGGGGTTCCCCCCCGGCATCATATGTTGTATTCGTTTTGTGGTTTCACCACTATCTGGGTGTTTCCCTTTCCTCTTTGTACTCGCTGTATGCTGTTATCACCCAGGGGCCTAATGCTCATTTCTCCGTACTGTCATTTATGCTTAGGACTTGAGGAGGGCATAGGTGGCCTTTTAGTATGATCAATTTATTGCTGTTTTTTATGAAAGAGAGATTAATGACGCATCACATTTTGATCAGTTTAAATAATTAGGTAGCTCATAATTTTCGACATGGATGAGGAGCATGAAGTGTATGGAGGGGATGTTCCTGAGGACATCGGAGATATGGAAACAGACACAGAAGGAGTAGAAAAGAATGAAGATGTCACAAATGAAGACGCAGCTGCCAAGGTGATTTTTGATTATGGAAAACTAAGCGTCTGTTGTGAGTACAAATTCTCAATGGTTTGCAGCTAGTAGTTCCTTTCGAACACTGTGCACAACAATGTTTGTCCTTGTGTTCTATCATATGATAGAATAACTGGGGTTCATACAAAATAAACCTTTTTTTGAAAGCTGAAAGGGTCTTCTGCTATAGCCTGGTTGTCTACAATGTACTTTCTGATCCTGAAACTTGATCATGGTTAGTATTTTGCTGTCCCAGGAACTAGAGGAAATGAAGAGGCGTTTGAAGGAAATGGAAGAAGAGGCAGCTGCTTTGAGAGACATGCAAGCCAAAGTTGAGAAAGAGATGGGTGTCGTACAAGGTAGGTTTTGCTTCTTTCCACAGAATGGTAGTTATTTCTGGATGTGCTTTACATGTGCCTCAAATTCTATGGACAGATCCAGCAAGCGTTGCGGCTCAACAGCAGAACAAAGAAGAGGCGGATGCACGATCAGTCTTTGTCGGTAATGTATGCATGCTGCGGTGCCACCTTTGCTATTTTTAAGATGCTTTCTGCTGTTTTCTGGGAACACCCTTTACAAACTTGGTTTCAATTAATTATTCCTTGCAACCGGTGATTAGGTTGATTACTCATGTACACCAGAGGAAGTCCAGCAGCATTTTCAGTCGTGTGGCACTGTGAATCGCGTGACCATCTTGACAGACAAATTTGGACAGCCCAAGGGGTACTTGATGTGCTCCCCACTTTTTAGTTCTTGCTCATGATTGATTTTTTAATCTTAACAATCTCATTTAGGTATGCCTATGTGGAGTTTTTGGAGTTAGAAGCGGTGCAAAATGCGCTTTTGCTGAATGAGTCAGAACTCCATGGCCGTCCATTGAAAGTGAGTTGAGAGCATTTTCTGAGACTGCTTGATGATAGTCCAGGACAGTGGTGCTTTGTGGAAAATATGGTTTAGGTTAGTTTTATGTATGTACTACATGAACATCTTCTTAGACCACCATAAGGATACATCAAAATGCACTGCCTTTTGCATTATGCTATTTGTCAATACTACATGTGATGAGCTAGTCATAATGACTGTACATCATTGCCATGAATTTATAACATGCATGCTCCTTTTAGTGAATCTGTATATTTCCTGGATTTATACGGACATGTATCCCCCCCCCCCCCCCCCCTCCCGCTTTCACCCTTCTCTCTTTCTGGTGGAGGAGGCTCTGAAGAGAACAGGGTTACTATGGGGATATTTACCTGGGCTCACATACATTTATACCCATAATTCTCTGCAGGTTTCAGCAAAAAGAACCAATGTTCCTGGAATGAAGCAATTTCGTGGACGTCGGTTTAGTCCTTACTCAGGTTACCGCCCACCAAGGGCTTACATGCCACCAGCGTATGGTTACGGGTAGAGGCCTTCTTTCAAGTCTCTGTGAACTCTTATATAAAGTGACTATTGATGTGGTTTTGTCATTTATTTGGGTTTGTATTTGATTGCAGGAGGATACCGAGGTTTCGTAGGCCTATTCGCTACAGACCCTATAATTAGAAAGATCATTAAGAGTTTCTGGATATAGTATGAAATTGATTCTTTGTTGAGTTAGTTGAGGCAACATATGAACCTTATCTTTGTCATGTGCCCTTGATTGGGACACAGAGATGGGATCGACCTCACAAGTGAAATTTTCTGGCTTCTTACCATCTGCATCAGAGGGTGGAAGCAACTACCCAATTTCCTCATTCACAAATTGTAGGGCTCCAGTTTTACACGCATTGGTAACAACTGATATGGTTGTATAGCGTTCTCAAATCTGGATTGCAACAAGGCCTTGTGGAGTAGACGACATGCAAGTAAATGTAATTTGTTTGTGATAGAAGTTACGGCTTGAGAACTTTTTAGATTCTGCCTGATATTCTGTCTCTGGTTCATTTGTGTTTATGACATTAGTGGCAGGATATGATGTCACTAAATGTTAAACGTTTGACTAACACCATATTACTCAGTGTGCTTCTGTTGCTTTACTTGTTTTGTCTTGAAGGATGATTTCTTGTAAAGGAGTTTTAAGTCATCGAGAGATGAAAAGTGAGGCTCGGTCAGTCATAATTGAATGTTTGAAAGCATTGTTAAGATCATTCCAATAAGAACTACATTGCTGATGAGGATGCTGAGGTCTTTTTTCGAACTCTGCTTATGGACGGCCCAGAGGGCTTGTTGCTTGGCTCTGACTCTCACAAATTATGGAGAATACTTGGTCACTACGTAGAATCGAAAGTGCACGATCAAAGAGAATGAGATGTGCTGTTATGGCTCTGATTTCGATCAGAAAGCTTTCAAACAATTGGAAAGGCTTTTCCAAAATAAGAGCAAACGAGTGATAATTAGCCAAAATCCCCAGAAAAAGTTGTAACCATGCGGGTGTGTTAAGGGTACCAGACCATTCAGACGGGATCAATAAGTGCGCTTTGTATCCATGTAAAATAATCTTTAGTAGAACGTATTTGACATAGTTTTCTACATCTCTTCTTTGCCATGCTAATATCTTGATCACATTAGGCTCAAGTCTTAGCATACTATATGCATCTCTTTTCTCACAGCCAACGGTTCAATCCCCCCGGCCCAATCTTTCCATGTTCAATACCTCTTGTTTATGACTCTTAACTTGTTTCCAATCCACCTAGTGAGAAGGCTGAGAAGGCTACCCAACCTTCTAACTTTTTGACTTCATGCAGCCTGTGATTTTGTACTGCATGGCATACAACTTACACTTGCACCCGGTGATTTACAAATTCTTCCATCAAAATATAATAGCTTGGTCACTACTATGAATACAGGAGTAAGGTTTTTTCTAAGCTATTCTAGGAAGAGAAACAACAGAAATAAAGACAAGTAGGGAGAGGATGCAACTTTCTTTACACGCTCCAAGAGTGGCAAGGTTTAAGGACTTAGATCACCCCTCCTTGACTTCTTGTAAGGTTAGCAAAATATAAAGCTTAAGTGCTATTTTTAATTTTCACCTTTTGGCAAAAGGTATGTGAGTACGATTGCCAAATAGATATGTATGGGGATTATAGTTCATGGTTCCCATCAATTTTCACACATGCAAGGTAAATATAATATCCCTCGTCTCAAAATCAATTTTCCTTATCTTCCTACGCTTTTACGTCATGCCCATATTGCTATGGAGAGTTATATTTTTGCTTTTGTCCAAAGCTTGTAAAAACTAGTTTGGTACCAAAGTGGGATGTGTCCTTTTTCTCAAATTTGAATAAAATGCCTTATGTATCTTGAAAAGAACCTTCTAAATCCTTTTCAAGTATCTTATACACTTATGATACTTCTTGTACAAGTTGGTTCTTGTACAAGTCTTAGCATACTATATGCATCTCTTTTCTCACAGCCAACGGTTCAATCCCCCCGCCCCAATCTTGTTTATGACTCTTAACTTGTTTCCAATCCACTTAGTGAGAAGACCACCCAACCTTCACACTTTTTGACTTCATGCAGCCTGTGATTTTGTACCGCATGGCATACAACTTAACACTTGCACCCGGTGATTTACAAATTCTTCCATCAAAATATAATAACTTGGTCACTACTATGAATACAGGAGTAAGGTTTTTTTAAAGCTATTCGAGGAAGAGAAACAATAGAAATAAAGACAAGTAGGGAGAGGATGCAACTTTCTGTACACGCTCCAAGAGTGGCAAGGTCTAAGGACTTAGATCACCCTCCTTGACTTCTTGTAAGGTTAGCAAAATATAAAGCTTAAGTGCTATTTTTAATTCACCTTTTGGCAAAAGGTATGTGAGTACGATTGCCAAATAGATATGTATGGGGATTATAGCTCATGGTTCCTATCAATTTTCACACATGCCAGGTAAATATGATAATATAAATATCCCTCGTCTCAAATATCAATTTTCCTTATCTTCCTACGCTTTTACTACATGCCCATATTGCTATGGAGAGTTATATTTTTGCTTTTGTCCAAAGCTTGTTTAGCTTGACTTCTTGTAAGGTTAGCAAAATATAAAGCTTAAGTGCTATTTTTAATTTTCACCTTTTGGCAAAAGGTATGTGAGTACGATTGCCAAATAGATATGTATGGGGATTATAGCTCATGGTTCCTATCAATTTTCACACATGCCAGGTAAATATGATAATATAAATATCCCTCGTCTCAAATATCAATTTTCCTTATCTTCCTACGCTTTTACTACATGCCCATATTGCTATGGAGAGTTATATTTTTGCTTTTGTCCAAAGCTTGTGTAGTACAAACTAGGACACGTGTCCTTTTTCTCAAATTTGAATGAAATGCCTTGTGTATCTTCAAAAGAACCTTATATATCCTTTTCAAGTATCTTATACACTTATGATACTTCTTGTACAAGTTGGTTCCTTAGACTTTTGAGCTGATCATGATAAAGTATTAGGCTCATAAAGAATACTCATTAAATGGATGTAATTTTTTTCAATAATTGATTCCATAAGTTTACAAAAAATGTGCAGGTCTTGGGAAAAATTGAGGATTTTAAAATTTTTATGTCATAAAACATTGCTTCGAGGTTGAATTAAATTATGCAAACTTGTGTGGGTGTCATCGTTTCATGGATTGGATCATCTGTTAAGTAAGCCATGTTATTGATGTGAATTCTAGCTGCATTCGGGTGTATAGACATGCATGCTCTCTAAGAAATACTTAAGATTATAGCTAATGATGCTTGATTTACTTTCATTGCAAAAATGGGTACATTGAAAATTCTCATGTTTCAAATGACAGACATTAACAAGAAAATCGAAAAGCTTCAAACAATATTGTAAATATCAATGAATTATAGCCAAATCCTAAAAAAGAACACAACTAGATATGTGGCCTTGAGCGGGATAAGCTATAAAATTATTTTCGTGGTTCTTTGATGACAAATTTATCTTTTGGAGTTTTATCATTTATGCAAAATTGGAACCTCAAAATACATGTAAGTTCCCCTCAAAAATATGTACGTTCTTGGTTGAGACTTATAGAACCGCTTTGGATCACAAGTTTGGTCTAAAACATCCAGCGTTGAATTTTGCCTCCCAACCAGCATTTTCAAAATTACAACTTTTTGCTTATAGTCTAATAAATATGCATGAAAACCAGGATATCTTCTTAATTTCACTTCACCAACATAATAAATGTATTTAAGAAGTTAGAGGCCTTTTATGCTAGTTTTGAGACAAAGCTAAAGATTCTTGGTGACACTCCCTTTGGAACTCTTTGTGATTCTTTTAATGTGGTGCTCATTTTTACTTTTTTTTTTTTGAATTCACTTCATCTAATAACATAGTACAAGATGAACACCTAAATTCTCTCTCTAGCCTTACAAATTAAATACCAAAAGCTGATAGGAAAACAAGACAAGTGTCTGGGGATTGAGTACTTGCCATGTCAACTTTATTGCCTCCACCACAAAGTTGAATTTTTGTTGGTGAGTCATCAAATGAGTCAAGGATAAAAGTGATGTTTGAGAAAGGCCTCTCCTTCATTTGCTTACATAGAAGGAATTGAAGTGTGAGCATTGTTTAATGAATATTCTTAAAATTCACTAATCTAAGTAATGCATATTGAGACTTGACTCTTACTTGGAAGAGATGGATGGCCACCTTGACAATGAGATGGGACTGGAGCTATGGGTGATTACTCAGTTGCGATACCTTGCACAACATGTGGGGAATGACTATGGGAGGGGTTCTCAAACTTCAAAAGTCCCTACTCCCTTCAAACCTAGATTCAAGGAGTAGTTTACTTTTTTTTTCCACTTTTTTATACAAAGAAACAATTAGCGCTTATGTTCAATTGATCATGTGTTATGTTACATACTTTCTAGTGACTCCCCCGAGGTACCATTGAAGGGTGTGTACTAGGGAAGAAATAGTATTCTAGAGAATTGAAAATTTATAGAATACCGCAAAAGAGAGTTTCATAAATCAAATAGACTTTTTCATTAAGTGATAACTAGTGATTCATCAGTTCCCTTTGAGGTGGCTCAATTTTTTATATTTTTTTAAAGATAATTGTAGTAACAAGGTTCTCAAGCACCCAATTGAGAATTTCATACCAAAGTTGTAATTTATGAGCTCAATAAACAAAGCAGTGTTACGACCTTGCTGTGTGGGGATGCATGGACAAAGGTGTTGTGATCACTTCACATTTGCCTCTTAAATGTAAAAGTAAAAGGCAAATGCTTCTCAGAAGTATAGTAAGACTTACTGATTGCTCAACACATATAGCCGTGTAAATATCTACACTCATACCCACAAATGTACTTATAGTTATAATTTTCTACAGCTATCTAAAAAATTAGGATAGCTATTTACATGGACCACCAAGTGGAGAATAAAACTGCCCATCCTTATTTTTAAACATGCAATAATACAAGAAATTGGCTTTGATTTTTTGGCGATAAATGTGCTTGCACATATACCTGCATGGAGCCCATGGCTATACCTATACATATAGTTGTGTAAATACTTGCATACATACCTTGGGGGATGCACCTTCAACAGATGTAAGTATATCACGTGAGTTCAAACAAAAGTATCCCAAATGTATCAAGAATTTCACTATCTAAATAAAATTCCCTTGTGTAATATATATTTCATGTAACTCTACAAGAAACAATTAGCCCTTATGTTCAACTAATCATGTGCTATCTTACATACTTTCTAGTGACTCCTCCGATGCAACATTGAAGGTTAGGCTCTAGGGAAAGAATAGTATGCTAGAGAATTGAAATTCATAGAATACCCGAAAGTGAACACACTTTCACTTTCATGAGTTGAATAGACTTCTTCTATGAGGCCAAGGGCCAAGTGTGGACCAACACGAGGGGTTGTGTATAGAAGTAGACAAGCAAGCTGGAGTATCAGGTTTCACACACCCTCGCATCACAGTGGTATTAAAGCTTCAATTAGCAAGGTCTTTGAGGGGCATGGATTTTGCATGTATGCAAAGGGGGAAGGAAATGTGGAGGAGGTGGTTGAGCCAGGGCAGAGCGTGCAAAGACTCTCCTACACACACAAGCTCGTGAATTCGGACTTGAACGAAAATGGGCGTGCTTGGGCTCGTGGGCTTGGCACTAGGGAGGGCTATGGGTTTCATTACAGCACAAGGAAAAGAAGATTGGACAACGTTCTCTCAAGAAGACAACATTCTCTCTCCACACCAGCTGGAGATTGAGACGAGTAGATTTAGAGGGATACCAATGGAGTATAGGATATGCCAACTATGCGATAGAGAGCCAAAGCCAGAGCTACACTACATATGCCACTGCACTCTGTATTATGAGATACGAGGGCGATTCCATTACTTATTCAGGGAGGGTTTTGGACCCCTAGATAGAGTCATGAGGTATCAGGATCATAGATGCCTTGGCTTATATCTACTTGAGCTACATCGACATAGAGATAGACTGCTGAGGAGACATGGAGTACGATAGTCACAAAGATAGATCACAAATTTCTTTGGATCAAGGGAGCTAGGAGACCAACCACCAGCACAGAGTTGTACCCACATTCATACCAAAGGCACCCTCATTGACAAGGCGACTGAGCTCGGGAGATCGAGGCGACCGCGACCGCGACCGAGACACAAGAGCACACTCCATTGACCGAGACTCCAACAGAGGATCAGAGGCATTCTAGAACCCAGAGTGTCATTGAGGGCCTATTCTACATTTCACATTTCACATTTCACATTTCACATTTCAAATCACACTTCATTTTTCATTTTTCACATTTTACATTCAGCACTTTTTATACTTGTACTTCATTGTATTAGATTCACCACTTTGTATCTGATGGTCTCATAGGTCATTTTGGCCTTTTGAAGACGTTATTTTGAAGACGTTATCTCTCCCTCTTGCCGAAAATTCATGACAACCCCAAAATTCCTAGCTGTGCACAACTCATAGCATGGGTCACCGTGGCATATCTACAAGCATGGGTGGGAGCTCCTCAACTTAACAGCCCTTCAAGTTGTTCACTATCCTTACCGAGGTGGATTGTAGCCCTTTTCTAAGTTTTGGTTAAGAAGTGTGTCTCTACACACGCAGTTAAAAGGAGCAAGGGTGAATCTGTTTTTTGTGCAATCTACCGCTATAAGCATTTGGCCACACGATGGGGGGGAGAGAGAGAGATAGAGGTGTGATTGGGGTTTTGGGGGGGGGGGGGGGGGGGGGAGGGGATACTTGATCTCTTGAGACAAATGGCTGTTCAGACGATGCAACTGAGTCCTTGTATAGCAACCATCAGAACAAATATACCACATGAAAGCATCCAGAAAAGTTTATTTTTGTGCTCATAGTCATCATACTACCTACTAGCATATAATTTGACATTATCTGACTGCAATTTAACATTTCTCAGGATGTCCCACACCCCAGTTTTGATAGCCAAAAGACAAAGGCACAGCTCCTAAAAACTAAAACGTTGTATACAACTCACTTGGGCCCGTGGCCATTGATATACTTTTTACAATTCGTGTGACTATGTTACAATCATACCCATGAAGGGCTGTATGCTTTACTGTGAATGGCTGATCCTCTTCAGGCACCTGTAAAAACTGTGGTCCACAACCCGACAGTGGGAGTGACACTAATTTGTGAACAGTCTGCTATGTATAGTAGAATACATCACGAGTCCCAAAACTTTGCTGGGTCCTTGCTGTAAACTGTACGGTCTCTGACTTCTAGATTAGCAATGTGCCGATCCAGCATGCGAGCTTGCATAATTTTACAAATGAAAAGCGCCCCAGGAAACATCCACCAGCCCCCTTCTTCACTGTAATGAGCAAACCATCACCATTAGTGCATGCACGACCGCATCTTTATCAAGCAGAAACTGTGAGAAAGGGCACTCACATCGTAAAATTGAGGGCATACGGGGCACCAACATATATATCTGTAGTAGTCTGAAACTTATATTGAAAGAGCCCGAACAGCAAGGCTATAGTCTGCAAAAAAATCTCTCTCTCTCTCTCTCTCTCTCTCTCTCTCTCTCTCTCTCACACACACACACACACACACGCCTTTGCATTACATAAAGTTCCGCCAAGGTCAATATACAAGAAATACGAGAAAAACCCTTAAAGAGTATACAGTGACATCATGAGGAAACCACCTATACAACCACAGAATTTATCAATGATAGGATACAATCAATTACGAGCATGGTACAAGAGCTAAAACTGCCCTCCAGACGCGTGTAGCTAGTCCCAACGGTAGTGATATAAGTATATGCTGTAAAAACCTTCTGTAGGAGCTCATAAAAGCCATGGAACTGGAAAGCCTGCTGAATAATATAACCCTCCAGCTGAACAAGGAGACTCAATATCCTTCTGTCTCTCAATAGTGCCTACTGTGACAGGCACTTAAAATTGAATCTCCAAAGAATCAACCAAATATCTCTTGAGGCACCTCAGGCTGATCCCGAACTGCCTTTTGACTGCTGATCCACGTGCTCTACCCTCACCTGCCTTTTCAGGGCTCCTCCCATGGAAGGAGTCCTCTGACCACAAGCTTCCCAAGGAGAGCTCTGTTTTGCCATGCTGGGTCAATGATCCCCAGCCCTCCCTGAAAACATGGTAAGGTGATGACTTGCCACGACACTTTGGCCCGGGCTCACTGAGTGTCGTGCATCGACCACAAAAAGTTCCTGATTAGCCTCTCCTGCTGGCTGATGCAAGAGCTCGAAAAGATCCAGCAAGACGTGACGTACCACATAGTAACCAAAAGCACCTGGTTGGCCACTACAACTCTGCTAGTTAAAGAGAGCCTCACCAAACTCCAATGAAGCAGTTTCCTCCTAATGGAGAGGGGAGTCGTCTGCTGCTCTGGGGACAAATCGAAGCCAACCTGACAGCCTAGATAACGTACAGAAGTCCCGGGGGGATCCACCTGAAGCCCTCTCCCAACGACCAATCAAGTGTAGGAGCACTGCCAACCCAGAAAGCCACTGTCTTCCTCCAGTTGATCAATGCTTCTGATGCACAACAAAACACCTCAAGCCCCTGCTCACACTTGTGCAGATTGGTCTCCTGGCCCTCCAAGTACATGCCCTAGTCGTCAGCAAACCCAGCGTCAAGCAACTCGTCTCCCCTAATAGGAAGCTCTAAACCACACAAACCAACCTCCTCTGCAGTAAAAAATATGCTCATCGCCTCAGGACAGAAGAGAAAAAGTAAGGGGGGCAAGAGGGCAACCCTGTCTAACCGAACGCTTCATGCTCCCCCTGCCAAGAGCACCTAATTGTGCGCACATCTGTAGAGAGCTGACACTCCTCTAATCCAAGCATCTGAAAACCCCATCCTACGTAGAGTGCCCTTCATGAAATCCCAATCAACTCTATCGTAAGCCTTCTCAAAATCGAGGAGTATGACAAGATCCTCTCCTCAGAGACGTGCGAGGGCGGACGCCTCCCAAAAGGTAAAGACGGGCACCACGTGCCAATAGAAAAGAAATACTGTCACAAACTGCTGACGTGTCAAAGCCCTGAAGAATGGAGCCAACCTACAGATGTCAACCAAGGGGCCTAACCCTAGAAGAAGCAGAAGCAATAGAAGCAGAAGCAATAGAAGTAGCAGCAGCAAATTTTCGCAATTCACGCTGTCCTGCTGACGTGGTAGATTGAACGGATTTCCGAAAATTGCACTGACATGATGATGTGGGAAACTGTACGATTTTCTAGTTTTGCGCTGACTGCTGACGTGGTAGTTGTACAGAATTCCGTGATTTACGTTGGCAACTTTTTGGCATTGCTTTTGGACCAGATGCTTTTATGTTTGAAGGCTTTTCATGTGAACTGCTTTCCATAGGACAAGGGCCTTCAAATATGTGCAAAGGGCTCATTCTTTGGCTGCTTCCTGGAGTAGGTGCAGAGTATGGAGTACCGGCTTGTACTGTGTTGATGCAATATAAAGAAATACCGAAAGGGGCACCCAAGGTTGGGGGCCAATACTCTTTGGGGTGGAATTCTGCCACTCCGTGTCACTTGTACTCTCTCTCTTTCAATTCAGTTGTTATTGAAGTGTTAAAAGTCTGTTCAGTCTGTTCTTTTCTATTGGCACGTGGTGCCCGTCTTGTGATAGATGTTGTCAAGAATACTACGCTCCTTGACAAAGCCTGTCTGGGTCTCATGTATAATGCTCTCAAGTAGCGGTTGAAACCTTAAACTCAACAGCCTTTGCTAAGATTTTGTAGGCTAAGCTGAGAATGGTGATGGGCTGCCACTGCCGAATCTCCAAGGAGCTTCCCTCCTTGGGGATAAGGTATATAAGACCCTCACTCATGCTGTTAGGCATCTCACCAGTGTGTCAAATGTGCTCGTAAGTGCTAAAAAGATCCGGACCAAGCAACTCCCAATACTCCAAAAAAAAGGTTGAAAGTCAAACCATCCTCCCCTGGCAGCTACCTCTGGGGAGTGCCCTAAGGACCTCGTGGAGCTGCTCTAGCTGCTCTAGTCTTTGACGCATCTCCTTACTAACTAGGCAAGGTATCTGTGCCCAAACCTGCTTTTTGCATGCATCCTAGCGCCCTAACTATGAGAGCAACTCAGGATAGAAGTCAATAGCAACTGCACACATATCCTCAGGCTCTAAAGTAAATGACCCATCATATCTCACTGGTGCGCACATGGCGAGGCCCCACAGTCTCAAAGAACTCACCAGTAACTCTGTCGCTTAGCTAGGTCCACTAAGATGCCTGCCGATGGAAGGCAAACTCATGACGCCGCTCCTCTATGGTGGCCAGCTCTTGTGGACCCTGTTGCATTTGCTCATCTAACCAAGACTGTTAGGGTGGCGCTCCTGCATCCGCTATAAGGAAACAATGCCTCGTTTGAGATGCTTCTCCTCCTCCTTGGCTAGAGCCAAGCGAGTTGCAAACTTTTGGAGGAAGAAGCGACTAAGCTCAACAAGTCCAATGGCCACTCTGCTAGCAGGGGTGCCCTGAGTGCCCAAACTCTGTGTCCAAAGTGCCACCACCCAATCTCTGAGCTTTGTATCCAATAGAATCCTCGCGCGGATGCGTAGCAACGCACTCCCACTCCTTTGTCTGTATGTCACAGTAAGAATCACGGGCGCATGATGTGCGAAGGTAGTCCCATCCTCCCATGTCACATTCAGCTACTGGCGTAGAAGCGATCTATCCGAGATAGATTCATTCCCCCTACTCTGCAATTAGAGCCAGAGAAGGATAAGCTGTCTAGGGGGCACATTAACGCTCCCAAGCTGCCAACTCAACCTCGTGCACAATAGCATGGATGCCTCCTATATGAGGGGTCCTCCAACATGTTGAAGTTTTGCCCACACCACTACTTTGCACGAGGAAACCATGAACCTGCATAGTAATCCACTGGGCCCTGCCTAACACAACTATACCTCTGCCCACAATGGCTTGCTGCCATGAGTATGCAATAGTCATACATACACCTCCTTTGTTGCCTCCAGGCCCAAAAGCAACTAACCAAAAGGTCTCATAACGGCCGTGAAGAATCCGACCACATCACCGAATTCAACTCTCACCAAGATGGTGCTCTTGAAGCATAAGGATATCGATCATACCACCCACAAGCCATCTCTGAAGCTCTTATGCAAGCAACCCCTCTGATGCTAAAACAGGGGCCCACCTAAACCCTGCACATTCCATGAGACAATCCTCATGGGATAAGTGAGAAAAGACTGATGCTGCAACAAACGCCAACCTCGCTATGTTCAAGGCCGGCTTGGATGGGCAGTAATCCGCATCCAAGCAACCTCTAGATAGGCGAGTCTAAAGTGACTGTCCCACCTAGACCCAAGTAGAGCGTGCAGTCCGTAGGGCTACATCCTCTACCCAAGAATCCTCATGTACATATGCATATCTAGGGGAGCTCTGAGTGTCGGTGAATAAGTGAACCACAATGTGCCTACATTCTATTGTATTCGGTGGCGTCACGCTGAACTTGACTAGAGGCCAAAGTTTCTATATCAAATCTGTCACCCCCAAGTTTCCTTTGTGGTGTGAGAACTCTAAAGCCTGGACCTGGAGTCAATCAAGATCTGTGTGCAAGGTCCACTCTGTGTGATCCTTGCCACACAACGGAAAGGAAAAGCCTACCGCTGTATCCAAAGCCTCGGTGCCTCTGGCAGCTAGAAAGAGCATGTGAACTTGGAGACAAGCTGTTTCAAGGTCGGAAGATGGGTCGCAGAGGAACTGCGAGAAGCTATAGTCAAAGAAATCCCACTGTCGGCCAATCTCAAAATTGGTCAGCCCATGACGGACTGACACAATAGGAGAGACCTCTACTAGAGGTGGCATCCTCAAGTAGGGCCGTCCTTCCCTAGCCATTCGGCTCGTAGCGAAAGCACTACCAACAGATCGTCGAGCTCCAAGTGAGTGTCCAGTCCCCTGTGTCGGAGGGGGAGTGTGGGATGGGTCGGGTGATGAAGCTAAGGGCACAACAAGGGCAAGGGGGAGAGTTGGAGGAGGGGGGAGGGGAGGAGGAGATGGAGGGGGAGGTGTCGGTAGGCGGAGGGGTAGGGGAGGGGCTGGCGGTAGCGCAGCTGAGGTGGAGGCAGACTCCTCAGGGGAATCTTGCTGGAAAGGATTGAAATAGTTCCGTGTGGGAACCTGATGCTGCTCAACTGCAGGATAGCGGCCATCATGGGAGACAGCATGGCGAGCAAGTCCTTGTGGACGGCGATCGTGCACCTGCTGCCAACCATCAGCTGGATGGTCGCTGGCCTCTGTCGAAGTGCTAGCCTGTGTGTCGAGTACCTGTCTGTTGTGCATGTTTAGCCCTTGGGGACTGACCGTGCGCTACGGGTCGAGATCTCCTACGAGGAGAGGCCTTCGCTAAGTGCCCATCTGCCTGCAAATGAAGCACTGGTTCGAGAGTCCCGAATACTCCACCCTCTGGCGTAGCAACCCACCACTCACCCTAGGTAGAAGAACCACCTTCGAAAGAGTATGAGTGTCGTATTAGAACGCATACTGTAAGAATACCTGTAGCCTTGGTAGCAACTGAATCTGCCATGCACGGGGTCTCCAAGACTACCCTGATCTTGGAACCATATTCGAAAGAAGCGGGAGATACTCTCTCCTCGGGCTGGGGAAGCAGACCGAGATGGGTAGATCTATTTCATGAGCAAGAAGATCAAAAACAAGGTCGAAACCATGCCGCCACTATCGGTAATGAGCCTGACTGCTCGGATAGCAAGCGAGTTCATCGAGATGAGTTACACAACCATCTTGGGAGTCTCAAACTCAATCTCGTAGTATCCTCGCCCAAGAAGCTGTATATCGATGATCTTTCCCACCTCTTATGTCAAGAGCTATATGGGGGCGCGGACGACGGGTTGGTTGAGAGGAGCGAGGGGCGTGGGGTGATAGCAGAGGGGGAAACTAAGGCGTGGGAGCACCTACGGCAGCCCCTTGTCTAGAACCCCATGGTTAGCACTCAGAGAGGCCACTTGGTTGGTAGTTGGCCTCGTGTTTCCTCGGGTCCCATGGCAACGGGTCCAGCACGCTCTTTAGGTGACTGGTTAGAGTTCACAGGCTTGTCAAGGAGGTGCAGGGTCTCTAGCTACACGGCATGAGAGGGGTGCAGAGCACGTGCCAGGACATCTCAGAGGCAGTTCCAGCTGAGTGGCTCACGCTTCTCGAGCTAGTAGCACCCGAGTGGATGGGAGCCTTCACACGACTGGAGGTTCTCATCTCAGTCAGGGCCTGCTCAGAGATTGTTCCATCCCTTTTCTTCGAGCTTCAGGGTGGGGGACGCTTACAGCGAGTTGCAGTAGAGGCCCCGCAGGTGGCAGAGTACTGTTTTCAGAGGATCCGAGTAGTGGGCATCTGTGGGAGGACTTGTGTCATCGATCCTGACCCAGCAGCTGGGCAGTTTCAGTAACTAATAGGTGGATCTTTTTCTCGGGAAAAAAAAAACTGAGGTGGGACGAGTAGGGAGGGAGAGAAGGGAGAGCGCGAGGAAGGGAAGCGGGCAGCAGCGAGGGGACAGGGGGCGATAGCAACGAAATGGCGTAGGGAGGACCTGTACGGCAGTGCACACGGGTGAAACGTGTCATAAACGGGCGCGCACACAAATAATAATCAAGCTGAAAACAAATAAGCTTTCAACTCAAAAGAGATGAGGGAGAAGATACACATTTTTTGGGACCAAAAGATGTGTTGGTCCCCCCCTCCCTTAAAGAGGATCTTTATTAGGGAGAATCTTTTTACAAGCACAAGAACCGGAGTGTCTCCTCCGTTTTAAATCATTGGACTCGATGGTCAATTCCTTCTCATGCGGGAAATTCCCGAGAGACGAGCGCTCAATTCTGTTTCCGTTTGTTCCTAGAGCATGAAGCCCTACGGACCGTTCTCGAAATCTCTGAGCATAGGCTGAGGCCTTGTTGCAAAAGCACAAACACGAAACCAAAATGTGTATCACGACTAAGTAGGTCTTCCACTTGCCTCTTGATTTCCTCTTATTGAGGACGGCTCACTCGATAAGGCACAATGTTGGGAGGAGATATGCGAGGGATGGTATGTATTTGATGATCTTTACGTGATTTTGGAGGTGGTTGATAAGAGATTTTCAATGTGCATCTTATCATGGCTATCGTTTATATAAAGCAAACAACATTGCACACAATTCTTAATTGCTGTAGAGGCTTGAGTATGGCTTACCATCTGTATTGTGTCCTCGCTTACACATGCTTTGATCTCATGCTTTTTGCCTTTATGGGTGAACTTGACGGTCTTCTCTTGAGAGTAGATAGCGGAGTCCACTCTATGGTTTCAAGGCATGCCAAATATGATGTCTACGCCATCAAGACTTGCAATACAAAAGGTGTCTTGATCTTTGAAACCTTGAAGCTCAAATTTCCGCTTGCCGATGAAGGCTACAACTGTCTTCAATGAGTCTTTGTCATTGGCATTTAGAGCTTGGTGAATCTCTAAGGGTGTCTCCATGTCATCATTCTTCAAGTGAAGTTTTTTCACTAAATTCCAAGAGACGAGATTCTTATTTGCCGCTGGATTGATTAAAAACAAAGCTTGCTTTCCTTGAAATTGTTTCAGTAAATGGTGCATTAAATGGTGCATCGCTGGAGTATGGTTTGTGTTGCCAACCACATCTCCGATAGCGTTGATTGTGACCATTGGCCTGGCTTTGTCTTCAGAAGAAACCTTGTTGTTTTGTTTGATTGCACATTGTTTCGCTATGTGTCCTGCTTGACCACGGTCCCATTTGAAGCACTTCTCTTCTTTCACATATTCTTGTCTCTCCTTCTCAATAAGAGGGGAGCACTAGAGGATGAGTAGGGTTTCACCTTCTTTGGATTTGGGGCTGATTTTTGGTGTTGATTTTGTCCCTCTCAAGGGGTTGAACTTACTTCTCAAGTGGTTGGCCTCTTCTTGTTTCTCTTTGAAAGGGAGTTTGTCACAAAATGCTGACGTATCAAGCCACTGAAGAACAAAGCGAACCTGCAGATCTCTGCCGAGGGTCCTAATTCCTAGAACAAGGAGTAGAAAAAGCAGAAGTAGCAAAATAAGTTTTACCAACTTGCAAAGTCTTGCCGAGTGGCCTATTTCTAAAGAGAAGTTCCCGCCAACTTATGGGACCCCGTCGGATGGGGCCCAAGCGACCTAAAGGCTTAAAAATTAAGCAGGATCACCCGCATACACAATCCCTTGCGTAGAACCTGATGACATGGCAGCTGTACGGAACCCCCATAATTTGCGTTGACATGTTGACGTGGCAGACAATACGAAATTCCACATTTTACGTTGCGGGTGACAGCTGTATGGATTTTCGCAATTGGTGTTGGCTGCTTTTGGACACCTGCTTTTGAGTTTGACTGCTTTTCATGTAAACTGTTTTTAGAGGCCAAGGGTCTTTAAATATGACCCATGGGCTCTCACTCTAGCAGTCTACCCACGGGGGATGCAGAGCAGAGCCATAAAAGTTTTACTTAGTTCAAGCAATATAAATAAATACCGAAAGGGGCGCCAAGGTTTGGGGCCAGTGCTCTCTTAGGGTGGAACTCCGCCACCCCTTGTCTCCTATGTTGTCCATCTCTTTCAGTTAGTTGTTATTTGAAGTGCTTAAAGTTCTTGAGTTTGTTCTTTTCCGTTGGCACATGGTGCCCATCCCCGTTACAGTGGTATTAGAGCTCCAGGCGTGTGCTTTTCTAAAAGCATACCGATCATACCAAAGAACAAACAGAGCAAGATGGCGCTTCCAAGCTTTACATGAAATTTGATTAAAGAATTTTTGTGTCCAAACCCCGACTTATTAGCCACTCCGACCCTTACTTCATCGCACATCGGGCGCGCTCCCGACTTCATCGCGCTGTCTTATAGGGCATAAATAATAAAAATCACTTGCAAGAGAAGGATCAAGAATTTATTTTCAAGCTGTTGTTTTTCTCAGAGGCAGTGCCATGCAGTGGTCAATGTCTATAGCTACCCCGCACACTCTAAGGACTTGGCAAGCTTTCAAGAAAAAAAAATGCCCGAAGTTATATGCCTTAAGACATCTTTCTTCGGAGTGCAGCTTCTGGCAGAGTGGGGTATCCTGAAATGCTTGCCACGAAAACCCTAGCAGATTAGAACTTGAAATTTCTCGACATCTCACAGATGGTGTCTCTTCTCAAACCAAAAATCTTGGAGATCCAGTGTGATTGGTATATCTTGGGGCTACCATCACTGCCACCAGAACACTGTTTAAAGAGGCTTGTTTCGACTATTCGAGAGCTTATGGACCATGTTGCAGTCGGCTACAACCTTATGAAAGAAACCTAACCCTAATTTTGGTGCAGGTTTCAAGATGGAAGCCATGTCGACTCTCGAGCTTGACTGATGTTAAGAATGCTTTCAGTTTTCTGAATCTATTTAAGAACTTGTTTGGTGATCTTGTTTGGAATTTGTTTGAAATGGATGGTATCTGTATTAAACCTGTCTTGGTGCCAATTTAAATTGTTTGACTCTGGTTTGATACTGATTTCAATGCTTTGTGATTTACTCTCGGGTGGAATAGTGAGAAATCTTGTTTTGGTATTGTCTGAACCTCGGAACGATGCAAATGGGATGTCTGGGGAGTGTTTCGTTGTATGCTTGAAAACCTCAGAACGACGCAGACAAGATGTCCGGGGAGCATTTCAATGTATGCTTGAACCTCCAAACGACACAGACTGCAATCTCGCGGGGCGTTTGGTTGTAAAAGGCCTCTATATCTCCCGGCCCGAACCTTTTTTAGGTTATGCAGGAGGAATGATGAGGGAGTCGTTGAACAGCTCATGGCTCGGACCTGGATGGTTATTTGCAGGGGAAGTGTTCATCTATTAAAAAAAAAAATCCAGTGTTGATGTCTTACGGCTGAAAAAAAGAGCAACCTACCATGCCTCTCTCTCTTTCTCCTCTTGCTGTGTTTGGCCGTCATTCTCTCCCCCACTCTAGCGCTACCCCTTTGCCCCTATTCCAGTCGGCTCTGCACCAGCTCTTCTGTCACAAACGGGAGCGCATAACAATATAAAATATACTCAGATAAATAGAATTTATCACTTAATACTGAAGCCAGAGGATATAGAGAGAAATAAATAGAGAGAGAGAGAGTGAGAAGATCGTGGGGACCAGAAGATGGGCTGGTCCCCCCCCCCCCCTTAAAGAGAATTCTTTATTAGGGAGAATCTTTTTACAAGCACAAGAACCGAAGAAAACCCCTCCGTTCTAATTCTCTGACTCGATGGTCGTTCCTTCTCGTAAGGGAAATCCGAGAGACGAGCTCTCAATCCTTTTTCCGTACGTACTGGGAGTCGAGACTTTGCAGACAATTTCCGAATTCCGTTCCCGGAATTCCGAAGTGTAGGCCGAAGCCTTCTTGCTTCTCCTTCGCGATGAAGTACCTACAAACACACACGCAAACACGCGACAACAATCCGTATGGCGAATCCACAATAGATACCTGTCGCTCTTGCGCGGGGAAAGCGACTTCCGTGCTTCATAGTCTCGCGATCTCTTGCGTTATTTGGCGGCAGAGTCTTCTCTTGCTGACGTTGGTAACCCCCTTTTCAGTGAGGGCATGTAGTGCTTTTATAGCTCCTTGACCACGGCACGAAAAGCTGCTCGCGTAGAGATCGCGGCCGGTTTTTTTTAATTTTATTATTATTTTTTTTTGCCGTTGCTCTACCAGAAATAGGGAGAGAGAATTCGCTGGCGGGTTTTGTTGCTTTATTTTCTAAGTGGCTGCCCACTTATTAAGTGGGCGGTCGGCATATTTTAAAATTGGTATGAACCTGCCCAAAAACTCAATAAAACCTTATAAGTTTAAAACAATGCTTTTTCACAACACTTTCCAGGCGTCCCTGGATGCAACTACATGCACAAATGCAATGCAGACATAGATTCCTTGCGGGAAAGCGTCTGCTCTTCTCGGAAAACTCGTTAAAATATTCCGCTTTTTAAGAAAAGCTTCTCAGAACCTATCTTTATTCTTGTGCTTGCGTCTTTACGCGAATTCCTCTTTTCCAGTTCAGATTTCCTCTCGACTATGGATATCCCCTTTCCGATGCACCCATCACCCACCTTGTGACGCATCACGAATACCCATCACCTAGTCCTTTCCTACCGAACTTACGGTACAATCCACTTCACGATGCTCTATGTCACCCATCCTATGACGCATCAGAGATGTCCGTTTCTGGATGGTCGGATACTTCTTCTCGATGCTCCCTGTCACCCATCCGATGCGACGCATCAGAAGTACCCGTTCCTGATGGCCTTACAGATATTTCCGTTCACAGTGCTCCCGTCATTACTTTGAATGACGCACTAGGAGTATTCTGTACTCGAATGTCTCCAGTGAGAAAAACCCTCTCACTTAAAATTCCAATAACTCATTTAGAATTATCTTTCCTTGGTGTTCCAAGCGAGAAAACCCTCTCACTTATAAATCCAATAATTCATTTAGGATTATTTTTCTGACAAATAAAGCCAATTTAGCAACATCCCTCTCACTTATAAACAGTTGTCCTCAACTGTAGAGGTCCAACTGAACTGTCGGGGAGAAATCGGAAAGATTCCAAATCTTGCTCAATGGTGAGTTGAGCTAGTCCTTTCTCAAAAGAGAACTTAAAAATTAAATTAAACAATAATTCAATAATTCAATACTTACCTTACCGGTTCATGTCTTTCCTCTAGTACCTCGAGGATATCCTTCACCTTTCATTAAAGTTACGAGCCATGTATCTCGTCATTCGCGTCTTTCCAATAGATCGGAAGTTTCCTCATCCGAGAATCTATTAACTCAAGTCTACCATCTCAATCCGATAAGAATAATCCTCCTAGAAATCAATCTAGGTATCTCTCCTTGCGCATAATGCTGCGCTGTTAGTCCTAAGGGTATTAAACCTCTTGTGTCCTCCCACATAGGGAATGCCCAAATCATAGAGTATTAATCTCGATGTCTTCCTTCACAAACAAAGTCTAGGATAACCTTAAAGGAGGTTCTTGTTTCGGGCCGTCGCTCAACGTAAGCGGACGGTTCCAATCCGAAGATTCTTTGTGCACGGCGGCACTTCCTTCCAATCTTTTCCTCCTGCGAGTTATTACCACCAGCAATGTTTTTCGGACGCCCATTAGAGTCTGTTCCTTTCAGAATCATAAAAAATGATTCACCTTGCGAGCATCAATGATGCCTTGCAAAATCTCAGGCAGATAGGATTCTAGCCATAGCATTTTCTGAACGTACGTTCAAACCCGGTTCACAATAGAGCGAACCCTCTTTGATTCTCAGGGATGTTCTCCCATATGTAATTCTTACCATTTTGAAACGGTTGGCGAACTATATTCTTACGAACATACTAGTTCGAATTTATTCGAGCAACGTGTAAATGCTACTTGACCTGCTCATGGAGAAACATATACCGCAACCAAAAGTTGCTACTGTAATGGTAAATGCACAAAGCGTACTCAATGATCAACGACCATTAGAAAACCTCCTCTCCGTAGAGAAACTCAAATTCCTTCTACCAAACACATCTCAAATAGAGATTCTCGTGTCGGAATATCCCTGCGCGCAAAAAGGCGCTCAAGAGAGTATAACAAACTCTCATCCAATTCCTTGCAATAGGTCTATGTTATCCATGTACCCAAAGGTGTACATAATTCTTAAGCTGAGAGTTTTGGTGAACCTGGGAAATTACCTTCCCTTTGTAAGATCTTTAGAGCGAAGACGCTCAATCTGACGATCCCTTGGCTCGAACTTAGAGCAAAACCTGCTCATCAAATAAACTAGGATTTCAATCCTTGGATTCCTCGAGCACAGGCCGTAGTCGTCACTTGTTCCTTCCCTCATAAAGAGAGTGTTGATTCACTTGTGCGAAAAGCACTACCATGTCTTCCCTGACCGGGTAGGGGATGTTGGTTCATAAGCTTAGTAAAAGCTTTTCTTGGTTGAAAGCTCGGAATGGTTCCTTCCTTTCTGCCGTCCTACCCGCAATAGCAGGTAATTTGTTGCTGAACTACCGGATACGAGATCGATAGTTGACCTTCCGGATGGTTGAGCAAACCAATTCATCTCAGAAAACAATGTTTCAAATTGATCCTACTCTCATAAATACTCGAGAGTGTATGTCCTGGTTAGACACATGCATATCTCGTGCATAAAAGCAATAACGCATTTTATGAGTTCCTCAAAGATTCAACTTTGATCAAAGACTTGCCCTCTCACTTAAAGTTCGAGGGTCAAAAACTCAGGAGTTAGATTGAATTCCCTTACTCCAAACTTTCTCCGGATAGCAATATATCCTTCGAGGAGAGGTAACAAAAATTCGTTGTTTCTGTGTTCAATGGTTATCGTCCGGCTGTGGGGATTGTATTCTATGTACACTAAGGTGTACACTTTCAGCTTTTATTGCTAACTCCACCATTTGCTCCAAAGTATCTTGCAGATGGGTTTACAAAATTCGGGCAAAAGTCCTTCGTTAAATTTGTTCATCTTTCCTTCCTCAGAGAGGATCAAGAATGGAGCTACCTTGGCAAGAGTGAACCACTACTTGCTTTGACTCGCTCGTGTTCCTATTAGGCAAACTGATCCCAATCTTCTTGGATGCCTTCCTCAAAGCGTAGAGGAAAAAAGTTGTTGGGAAATTCAGCCTTGAATTGAATCCAAGTCTTGTTGTAAGTTCCTTGCAAAGCTTTGGTATACCACCTAGTACTTGCAATCCCCTTGAGGTGTTTGGTCACATGCCTCATCTTCGACGCTTTTTCAAAAATTGCCGTTTGCAAAGGCAACCTCAAACTTGTCGAATGAAAGCGTTAGCTTTCGGGGCATCTTCCCTTCCGTCAAAAGTATCAAACTTGACTGGAAGTGTTCCTAGGTCTATAGACCTTCATATCCTTCCCGAGATGACGGGATTTTTTGGCTATGGTTCTAGATTGATGTTCATGGATATCTTCTTGGTTCTGAACGATCTTGAGAATTCCGCTCCTTGGATTCTCTAGGTTCTTGAGCATCATGCTCTTGTCGCCTTCTCAAAGAATCCCAAGTCTTGTGTTGACTTCTTGCAGTGAGAAGAATAAATAAAATTCCAGCTCTGCGAGCTTTTCCTGCAGGACTTAGGTTTCCACCTGCTTACTTCTCTCTTGGCTTGTCATGGCTTCTTCCTGTATCTTCCCAGAGTCGTCCTCCTTTACAGAGAAAGAGAGGAGACCATGCTCTGATACCACTGTCACAAACGAGAGCGCATAACAATATAAAATATACTAAGATAAATAGAATTTATCACTTAATACTGAAGCCAGAGGATATAGAGAGAAATAAATAGAGAGAGAGAGAGAGTGAGAAGATCGACACAGTACTGGGGACCAAAAGATGGGCTGGTCCCCCCCCTTAAAGAGAATTCTTTATTAGGGAGAATCTTTTTACAAGCACAAGAACAGGAGAAAACCCCTCCGTTCTAATTCTCTGACTCGATGGTCGTTCCTTCCCGTAAGGGAAATCCGAGAGACGAGCTCTCAATCCTTTTTTCGTATGTATCGGAGACTTTGTAGACAATTTCCGAATTCCGTTCCCAGAATTCCCAAGCGTAGGCCGAAGCCTTCTCGCTTCTCCTTCGTGATGAAGTACCTGCTAACACACACGCAAACAAGCGACAACAATTTGTATGGCGAATCCACAATAGATACCTGTCGGTCGCTCTTGCGCGGGAAAAGCGACTTCCGTGCTTCGTAGTCTCACGATCTCTTGCATTATCTGGCGGCAGAGTCTTCTCTTGCTGACGTTGGTAACCCCCTTTTCTGTGAGGGCATGTGGTGCTTTTATAGCTCCTTGACCACGGCACGAAAAGCTGCTCGCGTAGAGATTGCGGCCGTTTTTTTTTTTTTTTTTGCCGCTGCTCTACCCGAAATAGGGAGAGAGAATTCACTGGCTGGTTTTGTTGCTTTATTCTCTAAGTGGCTACCCACTTATTAAGTGGGCGGTCAGCATATTTTAAAATTGGTATGAACCTGCCCAAAAACTCAATAAAACCTTATAAGTTCAAAACAATGCTTTTTCACAACACTTTCCAGGCGTCCCTGGATGCAACTACATGCACAAATGCAATGCAGACATAGATTCCTTGCGAGAAAGCGTCAGCTCTTCTCGGAAAACGCGTTAAAATATTCCGCTTTTTAAGAAAAGTTTCTCAGAACCCATCTTTATTCTTGTGCTTGCGTCTTTACGCCTCTTTTCCAGTTTGGATTTCCTCTCGACTATGGATATCCCCTTTCCGATGCACCCGTCACCCACCTTGTAACGCATCAGGAATACCCATCACCTAGTCCTTTCCTACCGAACTTACGGTACAATCCCCTTCACGATGCTCTATGTCACCCATCCGATGACGCATCACAGATGTCCGTTCTTGGATGGTCGGATACTTCTTCCCGATGCTCTCTGTCACCCATCCGATGTGACGCATCAGAAGTACCCGTTCCTGGTGGCCTTAAAGATATTCCCATTCACAGTGCTCCCGTCATTACTTTGAATGACGCACTAGGAATATTCTGTACTCGGATGTCTCCAGTGAGAAAAACCCTCTCACTTAAAATTCCAATAACTCATTTAGAATTATTTTTCCTTGGTGTTCCAAGCAAGAAAACTCTCTCCCTTATAAATCCAATAATTCATTTAGAATTATTTTTCTGTTAGATAAAGCCAATTTAGCAACATCTTCCTATCAGGTGTGGGAGTCGATAAAGTCAGCCCACGCTTTCTCTCAAACACACAAAAGGACCAGCGCTAGCAACAAAAAGTACTCCGGCGGAAATCTACACGTGATCAAGAGAGGCTGATACTCGGAGTTCGCTTTCGCGTACTCAGAGCGATAGTTACCAATTGTGAATTCGTGGGTCGATTAACCCTAGTAGCTCACCCTTTTGTTTTCCAATTCTTCATGTTCAGAAAAAGGATAGCACCTTCAGAATGTGGATCGATAGGGCACTCAACAAAATAATTGTGAAGAGCAGGTTTCCCATTCCGCGAATTGATGATATGTTGGATCGCCTTGGTGGTGCCAAGATTTTCATTAGGATTGTTCTAAAGAGCGGCTATCACCAAATCAAGATAATTACACAAGACACCCACAAGATTGCTTTCCATACTTCTTTTGGCTTATATATATTTTTAGTGGTTTCTTTTGTTAGCTAATGCATCAGCAACTTTCAATTGCATGATGGAGCGTATGTTTAGAGGTCACTGCCAATATGTCAACACTTTCACATATACCGCTGGTGTAGCAAGGAAAGTGTGTTGTGCTCTCTCTCTACAGTGGGTGCTCCTCACTGTAGTATGCAAGAAACCTCACTCCAACAGAAAGAAAACATCACACTAAATAGAACGATAACTCAAAGAACAACAGACTCAGAACTTAGTGGAACTCGACAAACTCAAAGAACCATACGCCAACGATGCACCCATTCTTAACCATAAATTCGCCTCGTTGTTGGGGAAGTTTGACAACCAGAAACTTTGTTCTTGTCATGAGTTCTGCAAAAGTCTCATTTGGTTGGAGCATTAGGTGGCCAGCTCATCTAGAACCTTCTCTTGGAAGTCCCTTGGTGTGAAAGCTTCACAAAACTGCTTTCGTAATGTGGCCCAAGTCGCAAAGTGGTTCTCTGCAAATTGACTCTACCATTTATCTGCTAAGCCATCCAAGGTTGATGGGAAGAGTACTAGGTACACGTCTTCTCTGTTGAGGCCACGACCCCTGCAAAGGGATACAAATATCCTAGCATGGTTGTCTGCATCCTCTGTAAAGAGGCCTTTGAAAGTCGAGAACTTGATGTTTGCCATAGCCAGAACGCTTGTCAGCTCCTCCATGGATATTTGCTCTTGAGCCTGTTGCTCAAGAGGTTGTTGTAACACAGTGGGTGAGAGTTTTACTGGGGAAGGTGACCTGGGAGGTGAAGAATTGGTTCAGGGAGTGGACGTAACTGTGTAGGAAGGTAGGGGTAACGGGGCTGGTGAACTTCTACTACGCACAAATGGTTGGCGCTTCTGACGGTAGTACTTCAGAGGACTCAGTATTGGACTTCGTCGTTCTTTGGATTGCCTCGTATGTGTCATGCAGTAATCAGAAGCCCACCCAAGCTTTGGGCACAAAGACCTTTAACTTACTGAACACTGGTCCAGACTCCATTAGACCAGAGCGAGTGACTAGACCACTTGGCTAGACCGAGACCAGAGACACCTAGATGAGGACGAGAGCTACTAGCCCGAACGAGACACTAGACAAGCTGGTCGAGGGGAAGCTGGACGAGACTAAGCTGAAGCTGGACCATACCAATCGAGACCAGCAGACTAGCACAGGAGCAAGCTCCTTAACTCGACTATTGACGGAGTGAGACTTCAGTTGAGGTCCCACCGGGTGTGCCAAAAAATGAGAACACCTGTAGCGGGGAAAGTGTGTCATGCTCTCTCTACAATGGATGCTCCTCAATGCCATATGCAAGAAACCTCACTCCAACACAAAAAAAAAAATCACACTAAATGGAACAACTCAAGGCACAACAGACTCAAAACTCAGCGGAACTCGACAAACTCAAAGAACCATACAAACTCTGGCTTGGCAGCACACTCAGCTCCAAGGCCAAACTCAAGGGTACAATGGGGGTGTCGAGGCTCCAATGTGCAAGGACGATGCAGACGTGTTGGGCATGAACTCAAGACTTGAGACTCAAGACGCTCGACCGTACAAAGTGATGATGATGATGATAAAATGCTATCCCACGTTGGAACCAACCACATATATATGTATGATAAAGAGCCACCAACACCGAACGAGATATTTCAATCCAGCTAAGCCTATCTCCAAACTACTATTGTGATGCGCTGACCACGGTGTCCATTGGACCACCATCCGTATCACTTGCCACATGTGACTACCCAGGCTAGAGTCCGTCCATTGTGAACTCCAGCCCAACTGTAACTAACTATCTGTCCCATGCCAATAACACTGTAGCCCTGCTACAGGTTGCCTGCCACAAGACCACTTACCGTCTCGGTGAGAGAATACTCAAACTAGAGAGAACATTGAAACTAGCAGTAAAAAATGCAGTTCAACCCGACTGACAAAGCCACGTGGATAAGAGATTTGAGTTAACTGAAGAAGGCCCCAATTTGCAACAAAATCCCCAAAAGTAAGAAAAGCTAGTGTAAATGCAACACAAGGACGAAGGATGCTCATAGGATACCATCTATGCTTTTCACAGGGAAAGGTTCAGAAAAAAAGGCAAATGGCGTGTACGGTGAGGGGGAAAGGCAAATGGGGGAGGTTAGTGTTGAGGGGATGGGTAGGGGCGAGACCAGAGCAAATATGATTGTTTGCTTTGCATCCGGTCTAGCAGAGCCCGGATGTGCATCAGTGTGGCCGAAGGTATCACGATTTATTGGTTTGGACATGGCACTACTGAAGAATTTGTTGTAGGTGAAGAGGTTGCTGCGTCTAGGAGCAGAGAGACATCATGAGCTGGGGGCTCATCCATCTTGAAATCAGCATCTTTTTGTTGTGTCTCGCCTTGAGGAAGCTTGGTGAAGGGTAGTTCGCTAGACACAGAGGAGAGCTTTGGCTTGGTCAGAGAAGCAGACACAAATGGGGCTGAGGTTGAGATGTGGGTAAACTCCTATAGAGTAGACTTCTTTCCCCTTCGATGGTTCTTTATAAGCTCACCAAGCCCAAAGGCTTCCACCAAGAATGCATAGTGATTAGCCTCTGGGACCTCCACACTTGCTACTAGCTCAAGTGGCTCACCCGGCTCACGTACTGTAGAAACTTTGAACGAGGGTTTATCCTCAAATATTGGATAGAGACCCCATAGCAAGGCATAGACTTAGTAGCTTCCAACCACTCAAAGCAGATCTTCTGACCGGTCAGGTGGAGTAGGTTGTTCTAGTTGAGGATTGGATATCATTGGCAACCAACTATGTTGCACTACTGGATCCATGCCTCCTTCAAGGTGAATGGGTTGCATTGCAGAGCCAAGAGTGTGTATCTACATTGCGTCATTTCCCCAATCATGCAGTGGTCTAGTCTGCCGCAGCCATGGTCTAGCGATGAGCAAAGGGAATCCTCCCTGAACCTGGGAAAGACGAACCACAACCAAATCCAAGCTAAAGGTGAAGTCTTGTACTTGCACATGCACCTTGTCCACTATGCCCAACAGGTAGACTGTCCTAGGACATGTTCCGGGGTAAAGCGACTGAATAATAGCAAGGGTGTCACTTCAAAAACTCGCATCTAGCCGCACCATGTCATAGAGAGACACTTGTTGGAAGGTGTTCTTCACGATTGTCTCTGCTATAAGCTTTTCTTTTTCTACTAGTAGTTTCTCTGGTACCTTGATCTGCTGTAGGTTGGCTACTGCTTCAAAGACAGCTTCATCAATATCGGAGAGCAGAGATAAGGAGCCTCGCTTGACACTAGGGGATGGCTTGTTGACAACTGAAAGCAGGGTAACCACTGGTGGGATAGTGGGTGGAAGAGTGAAACTTGTTGGAATGCTAAGACCGAGAGCTGCTCTCTAGGCCTGAGTGAGGACACCCACGGGCTCCTCTACCAACTGTGCTTGTCTTGAGGGGCAACCACATGGGCAAAAGGTGGCTGAGGAATGGTACTAACTCCTATCAGATTGATCTTGGGAAAGGTAAAAGGGCTCCTCTATAAACTGTAGCTTGTCTTGAGGGGCAACCACATGGACAGAAGGTGGCGGTTGAGGAATGGTACTAACTGCTATCAGATTGATCTTGGGAAAGGTAAATTCATTTTGGCTTTGACTTGGGCTCGAAGGTGTGGATCCTCGAAGTTTGGGGTAATCCTTACTGTAGTGATTCTTAGCTCAAGGCAATGATGGCAGGGAGGGGACCCTTCTGGCAGGGGCATTTGCTTTGCTAATGTCCATATTCCCCGCAATTGTAGCACAAAATGGACCGATTGGATGGGCGAGTTGAAGGGCAAGGTTCTAGCGTGGATAGTGTGTCGTGCTCTCTACAATGGGTGCTCCTCAGTGCAATGTGCGTGACATCTCACTCAAACAAAATGAAAACATAGGAAACAATAGATAACAGCAAATCAACACAGAGACACAGCAGCAAACCAGAACATATGGACTCAACTATCTCAAAAGGAACCAGTACAAACTCTGGCGTGGCAACACACTCAACTCCAGCCCAAAACTCACGAGTACAATGGGGGTGTCGAAGCTCAAATGTGCAGGGATGGTACAGACATGCTATGTGTATAGACTCTCTCTCTGGACCCGAGACTCGACGCTAAACCATACAAAGTGGATGATGATGCCACCACGACTGGAACCAACCACTCATATGTATCTCCTAAAGAGCCACCAACAAATGGCAAATATCCCAATCCAGCTAATCCTATCTCCTAACTGAGGTAGTAATGATCTAGCCACGATGTCCACTAGACCACCACCCGTAAAATTGCCACGTGTCATTGCCCAGGCAAGAGGCCGTCCCATGTGAACTCCTGACTAATTGTGACCAACTGAACTAACTCTCTGTCCTGCACCAGTGACACTGTGGCCTTGCTACAGAGGTGGTCCTTGTTCTTGGTGCATGGAGGTGGAGGTGTAGAAGCTTTGAGGGGCTGTGGGAGCAGTCGCATGATAAAATCTCTAAAATGGAAAAGTGCTCTCCATACCTTGCATAGGAGGGGTTGTCAACAAAGGTGACATGTGGTTTGGATGGCCATAGGGGGGAACCATGTTGGAGGCAGGTGCTAACCCTTGTTGAAGAGTAGGACCAAGACTTTGTTGTATTTGCCACAATCCCTTTAGGTAGTAGCAATCCTTGTCCTCATGTCTAGATTTTTTAGAGAAGTGCCAATAAGCCCGAATTCATGTGGAGGGTGCCTTGGCGAGCGGCATGTGCTACACCAGACTATAGCCTTAGTCTCCTGCTAAGACTTGAGCTCTTCTAGCTCGTGCTTGATCTGGTCCAAAGCCTCGTGATGTGGAGGCTTCTCCTATCGAAGAGAGAAGGATATCTCCTCCTGAAGGGCATCATATGATTTGGGCCATCATTGACACTTTTAGTTAGCAAGCACATTTTATTTCTTGCCACAAAACATTGAAGTCTTTCGAAGCTGCACAGCTCTTAACCCAACATATTTTAGGTTGCATGGCATGCCTTCAAAGATCATTTCTAATAGAGACTCCAAGTTTACTAGCTATTTTGTGTGTGCTCTATTTGATAATTTGAAAACAACATTAAAGTTCTCCTCGTCTTTTTATCCACAAATAGATGCTCAAACATGACATGTTCTCATCTTTTCATCTAGAAACAAAAGCTCAAACACACACAAGGCCTCAAATGAAGTCATACAAGGAAGAGTAATACCTCCACCTATCATCCGCTCCAAGGATAAAATTTTTGCAGCTGATAAATTTGTCACAGACTTGAAGAAAGCCATTAATCAAGTAAATGCTACTATCAAGGCAACTCAACCACGACACAAGAAGCAAGTAGACAAGCCACGAAGACATTTGGTCTTTTAAGAAGGTAATTATATCCTACTGAAGTTTGATAAAAACAAGTTGAAGCAAAGTTCAAAGCAAACAAAGATCTTTCCAAAGCTCTTTAAAAGATACTTTGGACCTTCTAAGTGATCCAAAAAATCAATGAAGTATGCTACATGCTTAAGCTTCCTACTCATTGGAAGATACATAATGCAATTCATGTAAGCTTGTGAAAGCCTTATGTGGAACTCGTAGCAAAAAACACATTATTGAAGATCCTCCAAAAGTCGGAGAAACAGAGCAAATTATTGAACCTAAATTGATTCTATTTCATACTGATCGAGCTACAAGAAGTGGTCTTGTAGTGCCTAAATTTTTGTTCAAATTCAAAGATCTACCCACAACAGATGCTTTGGAATGTGGGCTAGATCTGCTAGAAAGGACGGTTACAATCAATAAGACGGCATGATCGTGACACATTGCTCATTGTGCATATGTTGGTTGAATGCCCTGAACGCTTATATGTTTTCACAGGCATCTAGGATTTTACATATTGAAGTTAGAATCGTGATCTACAACTTTCATTTGATACCCAGATTGATATTTCTTTTTGTGAACAATTTTCCAGAAGATTCTACGATAAGGTGATATAGATTTAAAAGTAGGATTCACCGATTTCATAGGAAGGCCTTAATTTTCAAAGACGACCTCAAATTTCAGAGGACACCTTAGATTTCAAAGAGAGCCTTAGATTTCAAAGGGAGGCGTTCAATTTCAAAGGACGGCTTAGATTTCACAGAAGGCCTTAAATTTAAAAGCCTTAGACTTGAAAGAAGGCCACTTCACTAATAAATACAACATTTTCCCTTCACTTAAGCACCAATCCACTTGCTGAATTTTCAGCCCAACGTAACCCCAAGAAGCCTCTACACCATCCCTATCATTTGTCACTACATCTCCATTCCTCCTCTCTTGAAGGGACCCATCCTCTCCTTTACATTGCTGTTTTTACTGCAACAGACCCAAAAATCTGATAATCAGTCTTGTTCTTGAAGTTACAAGCTCTTCCCTTCGCCATGGTCGCTACCAGGAAAATGTGTTACTATCTTCTCTTCAAAATGGACTGAAATTCCCTCTTGTATATATGTATATGTTGGTTATGTTTGGTTTATGTTTATGCATGTGTAGCATATGACATCTTGCATGATCTGCGATTGGGAGTTTCTTTTACTCACTATCGGGTTGATTGTAACAAAGTTCAATCCTAGAATGTTGAATTGAACAAAAATACATTTTTCTTCCCGACGGAGGGTTTTGCCCATCTTCAATCCTCATCCTGTTTCTTGTCTTTTTGAAGTGTCGTGCTTCATTTTGTGAAGTTCTTTAAGTATCGAATCACGAATAAGCACTCTTAGTTACAAGGGGCTCTTATCTGAGGCAAAGACTCTAGGCATGGAAGAAATCACAAGAAGAAGAGGACCAGGTCATTCTCACAACTCAAGAAGATCAACTTTAGTACGTATGATGGTTCATGAAACCCTAATCTTCTTATAAAATTTGTTCGTCAATTTCAAATATTATATGGTCGTGAGAAGTATAAAGAGGAGGAGAAGATTAAGTTTGCAACTTTACAATTGACCGATCTAGCTCACACTTGGTGGACCGGATAGGAGTATGATGGTGCTATCAATATCGTGGAGGAGTTTTGTCCGCATGTTGATTTCTTCCTGTTCATTTCATGAGGGATGTGAAGATGAAGTAGGACCGCTTGTGGCAAAGGAAGAATGAATCTTTAAAAGACTACACCAAGAGGTTTTGGGAGCTACTTTAGAAAGTTTAACATTTCAAGAAGATTGGCTACAAAAAATAAATGAAGTTTCAAGGAGGTTTGCATTTTAAACTTTGCACTGCTCTAAATCAATACTCTTGCTCTAATCTTAGGGAACTCATAGACCATGCTAAGACATGGAAGTTGAAGCAAATAGCAGAGACTCACAAAGAGGCCATCCAATTGGAAGCAAATTCAGCCCCTAAAGAGGGACAAAATCCACACCAAAAATCAGCCCCAAATCCAAAGAAGGTGAAATTCTACTCATTGTCTAGTGCTCCCCTATATCGCTCAACCTTATATTCTCAAAGGAAGCAGTTTACTCAGAAAGAGAGACAACAATATATGAAAGAAGGGAAGTGCTTCAAACGTGGTCAAACATAACAAAACAGTGTGCAAACAAAGGAAACAACAAGGTTTCTTCTGAAGACAAAACCAAGCCCAAGGTCACAATCAACGGTATTGGAGATGTTGTTGGCAATACAAACCATACTCTAGCGATGCAACAATTACTTCAAGCTTGGGGACAACTTCAAGGAAAGCAAGCTTTGTTTTTAATCAATCCAGCGGCAAATGAGAATCTCATCTCTTGAAATTTAGTCAAAGAATTGGCTTGAAGAATGATGACATGGCGACACCCTTCGTGATTCACCCAGCTCTAAATGCCGATGACACACACACATTGAAGACAATTGTACCCTACATGGGCAAGCTGAAATTTGAGCTTCAAAGTTTCAAATATCAAGACACCTTTTGTATTGCAAATCTTGATGGCGCGGATATTATACTTGGCATACCTTGGAACCATACAATGGACTGAGCTATCTACTCTCAAAAGAAGACCGTCGAGTTTACACATAAAGGCAAATAGTACGAGATCAAAGCAAGCGTAAGCGGGGGGACAATACTAATGGTAAGCCATACTCAAGTCTCTCGAGCAATTAAGGATTGTGTGCAATGTAATTTGCTTTATGTAAATGATACCCATGATAAGATGCATGTTGAAAATCAAGTACTCAAAATCTTGTAAAAGTGCAAAGATTTTTTTGAAGATCTCAACACACTATCAACTACCTCCGGAGGCCTGAACATCATAAAATACATATCCTCCATAAAATACATATCCTCCCTAACTGCTCTCCTCCGAACATTGTGCCTTATCAAGTGAGCCGTCCTCAACAAGAGGAAATCAAGAGGCAAGTGGAAGACCTACTTAGTCGTAAGTTGATTAAGACTAGTAGCTCACCCTTTTGTTCTCCAGTTCTTCTTGTTCAGAAAAAGGATAGCACATTCAAAATGTGTATTGACTATCAGCCACTCAACAAAATCATTGTAAAGAACAAGTTTTCCATTCCACAAATTGATGACATTTTGGATCGCCTAGGTGGCACCAAGATTTTTAGCAGGATTGATCTAAAGAGCAGATATCACCAAATCAAGGTAATTACACAAGACACCCACAAGACTGCTTTCCATACTTCTTTTGGCTTATATGAATTCTTGGTGATTTGTTTTGGATTAACTAATGCATCAGCAAATTTCAATCGCAAGATGGAGCGTATCTACCGCCAATATGTCGGCAATTTCTTTGATGATATTCTTATATTTAGCAAGAATGAAGAAGAGCATCAACAACATCTGGAAACCGTTTTGCAACTTCTTCATGAGAGCTAGCTTCTCATCAATGGTAAGATAAGGTAGTTCTTCATGCATAAGATAAATTATCTTGGACATGTGATCCCTTCAGAAGGCATTCAAATGGGTCCAAAGAAGATCACACAATCCAAGAACAGTAGATCTTCGTGATGCACATGGTGTGCGATCTTTTCTTTGGTTATGCTCTTGCTACCACTGCTTCATCAAGCATTTTGCCCAAATTGCTTCTCCTCTACAAACCAAGAAGAATAGCACTTTTCAATGGAACGGGAAAAAGAAGACAACTTTTCAAAAGCTGAAAATCTGTCATGTGCACATCTAACCCTATGTGTACGTGGACAAGCTACTTCATGACTAGGGTTCAATTCAGTTCAGTTAGCCTAGCTTAGGAAGTGTTCTGGCACTTTTGTGAGTCTGTTCGCAGACCGTGCATGTCCAAGCACTTTGAGTAGATGCATATCCTCTGGTTGCACACAGCATGATCATCAACAGTACCATCAGATTCCATCAGGAGCATTTTACAGTGCAGAAAACCTATTTTCCCTATTTTAGCCATTTTTCACTTATTATTAATAAGTGACTTTGTTGGGAAATTGGGTAGGGCAAATTGAGTAAGTCAGTATATAAAAAACCTAGCGCTAGTGTTTTCTCGCAGAAGAGGCAGGAGATCACAATCGAAGTGCACCTTCTCAGCAAGATTGGGAAGAAGACTCAGCGTTTTCAGCCGGCATTTTGCATTTGCAGATCCACCTGGCGACATCAGGACACAACAGGACGATAGCATTTTTGCAGTAGACCCCAAATCAGACCTAACATTTTTGGAGCTATCAGCCAGCGTTTTGCAGTTCCTTCGCGATAGAACCCCCAGAAGCATCGGCATTTTCAGTTTGGAGCAGTCAGATCCCGCAGTAGAAGTCCCAAACCTCAAAGATCTCACATTCCCGCAGTAGATCCTCGCCGCACGGTCAGATCCACCGAACTTTGTAGATTCAACCCGAAAAACGCAAATTTCAGCATCTGCGTTTTCAGCACGTCGTCGTTGCATCGTCGTCATCACCGACATAGAGTCAGAATTCAGCAGATAAAGATTAGCAGATTTCAGCCATTAGAGTTTTCAGATTTCAGCACGTCTCGTCGTCCTCCTTATCGTCAGCAACTCCAAAGCATTGTAGAGATTTGTGCAATCAATAGTAGACCGCTTTAGCCATAGAGAGTGGGGCCTTCGGAGGAGAGTTTGACAACATTCTGGTGTCTTATTCTTCTCTCTCTATCTCTCAGTCTCAGCACCTTCATTCACAGTGTCTACCACTTTGTTTGTGATCATTTGCACTCTCACTAAAGGAACGAAAGGCTCTCCCTTCTGTAAGTAAAAGGAACCCTTGAGCACAATTCGAAGCACAGTTTAACATTCACTTCGCACCTCACATTGGTATCAGAGCTTTAGGTGTGTCAATTTTTTATCGTGTTTTTGAAGAGTGATAGGTAACCCAAGAAAGAGGGCTTGTCCAGCCTCCCCTTGTTTCTCTTTCCACTCATTGAGAGCGGACCGTGCACTTAGCGGCCGGCCAATCGACGTGAGGTGGGAAAAAGCAACCTTGGTGTGAGCGCAAGGCCGTCAAGGGGTGTGCCCGCGGGAAGGAGAAGAGCTTGGGTAAGAGAAGACCCTTCTCTAACACAAATTGCAAGCTAAAGAAGAACCTCGAGACTCAAGACCCTCAAAAACCTCAAGACCCAAAAACCACAAGAACCCAAGTTCCTCGTGAACTTAAGAACCCAAGACTTCAGTGTATGGTCATCACCCAAAGCGGAATGGATACTTCGCATGGAGGTGATGAGCATGGAAGTGGTGAAGAAGAATTTTTCCCACCAGAGGTTTTTCCGACCCTCCCTCTTCCCCATCTATGCCAAGGATTGCACCAACTCCTATGGAGGCTTTTGTCAAGATGATGATGGACAGGAAGTTACAACGCGAAGCAAGAAAGGCAGAATTGGATCGTGAACACGAAGAAAGAAAAGCCGAATTGGATCGCGAGCGCAAAGAAAGACGGTAAGCCCTAGAGCGTGAGCGCGAACAAGCACGCTTGGCGGCCGAAGAAAGAACGGCAGCCCTAGAGCATGAGCGCGAGCAAGCGCGCTTGGCGGCTGAAGACAGAAGGGTAGTCTTGGAGCGTGTGCGTGAGCGTGAGCAAGCACTTTTGGCCGCCGAAGATAGACAAGCACAGAGAGCCAACACATGCAAGAGTTGGGTCTACTATTTACTAATGTGCAGGCGTAGATTGAAAAGAATCAGGAGAAGGAGACTCTCTCAGTCTTTTCTTCTCCAAAGCAAGACACACATGATTTGCATGATCAAGATGTGATTATACACGAGCATGATGAATTGCATGATAACGATAAGCATGATGATTTGCAAGATAATGATGTGATTGTTCACAAGGATGATAGTTTAGTTGATGCTAGTTCTAGTGAAGCTAACCTCATTGCAGATTCAATCAATCACGAAGAACCGATCTTAACTCTCGAGTCAAGATCCAAAGAACCTCCACAGGAAGTATTATGTGTGCGCATGATTAGTCAGCACGCATTATTCGTGTGTTTCATTCATGATGGTTTCCTGTATTTTGGTCACCGTCCTTGTGTGATTCCTTTTTATAGGCATACCATATGGTACAATGAACACGATTCACTCCTGAATGAGCACGGATGTATGCGGATTACTCATGAAACGATGAAATGTTTGCATTCAAGGAATTCACATTCCATGTCTCTTCCTTGGCATGACACATTATCCGAAAAATACAAGACGGATTGAGCATCAACCATCCGCATTTCCATTGCGATTTGCCACTGTTGATTGATTTAGATCAGAAAACACGTTTCAATTCCATTGTTTGCGTGTGTTTGATGAACGGTTTGGCACTCCGTCTATATGTTCATCTACATTGCATGCACAGTCTTTAAAGAAAACAAGAATTTTTCCAAGTCACTTTACATGGAATGGGTATGTTCATGTTTTTGTGTTGGCAGTGGTTTCAAGAATTTTCCTCCTCGGAGATTCTTAAAGAAGGTCGATCCACAACTATAGCTGAAGTTGGAGCTTTGACGCAGTCACAGATGACTGTGTGTTGCTTTCAGCGTGGTGAAGTTCAAGTATCGCATGACCCACACATCAGAGTATGCCGGCGACGAGTCCTTTCCAGGATTCCGGACGTTGTTGGCGATCTCCCTCGACGCCATACTGTTCGGTACCAATACCTCACTTTGAAAAGGAGGGGATATCATATGCACATCTAACCTATGTAAACGTGGACAAGCTACTTCATGACTAGGGTTCAGTTCAGTTCAGTTAGCCTAGCTTAGGAAGTGTTATAACACTTTTTGTGAGTCTGTTCGTAGACCGTGCATGTCCAGGCACTTAGTAGATGCATATCCTCTTGTTGCACACAACATGATCATCAACAGTACCATCAGATTCCATCGGGAGCATTTTACAGTGCAGAAAATCTTTTTTCCCTATTTTAGCCATTTTTCACTTATTATTAATAAGTGACTTTGTTGGGAAACTGGGTAGGGAAAATTGAGTAAGTCAGTATATAAGAAACCTAGCACTAGTGGTTTCTGCCAGAAGAGGGAGGAGACCACAATCGAAGTGCACCTTCTCAGCAAGACCGGCAAGTTTTCAGCCATCAAAGACCAGCCAGCGTTTTCAGCCTTGCAGATCAACCCAACGTTTTGCATTTGCAGATCCATCTGGCGACAACAGGACACATCAAGACCATAGCGTTTTTGCAACAAACCCCCAAATCAGACCTAGCGTTTTTGGAGCAGCACATCAGCCAATGTTTTGCAGTTCCTTCGCGACAAAACGCCCAGAAGCATCAGCGTTTTCAGTTTGCAGCAGTCCGATTTCGCAGTAGAAGTCCCAAACCTCGCAGATCTCACCTTCCCGCAACAAATCCTCACCGCACAGTCAGAATCCAGATCCACCGAAGTTTGCAGATTTCAGCCCGGAAAACGCAAATTTCAGCATCTGCAGTTTCAGCGCGTCGTCGTTGCATCGCCGTCGGCGCCGACATAGAGTCAAAATTCAGTAGATAAAAATTTGCAGATTTCAGCCATTAGCATTTTTAGATTTCAGCCCGTCTCGTTGTCGACATTGTCGGCAAGTCCAAAGCATTGTAGAGATTTGTGCAATCAATAGTAGACTGCTCTCGCCATAGAGAGTGGGGCCTTCGGAGGAGGATTTGACAACATTCTAGTGTCATTTTCTTCTCTCTCTATCTCTCGGTCTCAGCACCTTCGTTCACAGTGTCTTACCACTTTATTTGTGATCATTTGCACTTTCACTAAAGGAACGGAAGGCTCTCCCTTCCGTAAGTAAAAGGAACCCTTAAGCACAGTTCGGAGCACTCATCTTGAGCAAAGTTCAACATTCACTTCCGCTGCACCTTACAAAATCGCACTCACTTCAGGCCTAGTTCTCATCATTCCCGACCTGGGGAAACCATTCGTGGTTGAACCAGATGCTTGTGGCAACTGCATTGGTGCTATGCTCAATCAAAAAGCCTGCAGTAGCTTTTGAAAGGCTACACCTAAATGAATATAACATCTTGCATGATCTACAATTGGGAGTTTCTTAAACTTACTATCGTGCTGATTGTAACAAAGTTCAATCCTAAGATAGTTGGATTGAGCAGAAATACATTTTCTTTCGACGGGAGGGGGTTGCCTATCTTCAACCCTCATTTTGTTTCTTGTTTCATTGCAGTGTGGTGCTTAATATTTTGTCAAATTCTTTAGGTATCGAATCACAAATAAGGATTCTTTTAGTTAAACGGGGCTCTTACATACATAATAGCTCTATTTCTTTATGGCAATGATATTGTGCTTATTTCAAACTCTCCAGAGGGTATGTAGAGACATCTCAATGCCTTACATGCTTATGCACATGATAGTGGGCTCTCCATCAACCTTGGTAAAACGAAGGTGATGGTATTCAATACTACCGCACAGTCGGTCAAGAGATCAAGTTCTATTTTTACATATCGACAGGTGATAGTGGAGTGTGTAGACTCCTATACATATCTTAGTGTTGTATTCAGTGGGTCTACTTTCTCCATGAGATGTGCTGCAGAGGTAGGGGATATGCAGCATTAGAAGTACTACAAAGGATATGTTCACAAGTGCAGTTTCAAGAGCCACACACTTAGCTGTGACTATCTGCTGATACTTTGGTTGCCACTACCAAATTTTACGGAGTGCAGATATGGGAACGTAGCCTAGATCATCATAGTAGATCAAGGACACATATAATGGATGGAGATATGTGGAGAGATCACTTGTATCCATGATCTCCAAGCTAATACGCGCAAAATTCTCAATCCCACGTGAGATTATCAAAGCTGGGATGAAACGCCACTGATTGTAGTGAAGGCTATTGCTAGATTAGTATCTTCCATTCATAGCACATGGGAGCTCCAACAAGACAAATATGCACGACTAGCGTTTGAGTGATCGCGACAGTTGGCCAATGAGGGTGATGCTTCATGTTGGTTTGCACAAATATCATCCTGGTTCGGATTTAGTATGGACAAGCTACCCCCTTTTCAATGTTCCTTGGATGCACCACTCTTGCCCTCACACATTCAAAGATTAGCAGGATTATCAGGCATCATCTCATTCAGGTTGATATTAGGACTTGGTTGTCTCCGTCACATGAGTTGGGGATGATGATGGCTTTTATCAAGGCCATCTTCTCCGCGCAATAGATGATGGGTTTATCTCACGTCCCAAGTATATGGACACCCACCTATGTCATGGCATTAGATGTGTTGTTGGTCAGCTACGCACCTCCTCTCACTAGTTGCAAATAGAGACTGCCCGATATAGAGGTGGGGAGATTAACCAAGTTTGCCAAAGAGCTGGAAATAGAGGAGTATTATATATGCCAGTGTACAACATACTACAAGGTTTACGGGCATTATCATAATATATATACCTTCATAAGGTCAGAATAGTCTGAAAGAGGGGATAAAACACTCCCATAAGTAAAAAAAAGCAAGGAACGCAAGAAAACAAGAAAAAAAGAAAAAACTAAATCACTTTATTTGCTACTAAACATACTAGATAAAACGAACCATGATTCACTTAAAATAGCTTTTAGAAAAGGCATAAGCAAAATAAGTTAAAGCACCTTACTTAACTAAAACTTGAAACGAGTAGTAACTTTAAACTAACATGAATAAGACATCTTATAGACTTAATCCTAGAAATCAAACTCCACACAACACCTTCTATAGGAACAAATTCTTAAATTTTTATCATTGCTTATTCATAGAGGGCTTTGGCCCCTTATGCCGCATCATGGACTACTATGACCAATGGTGCCTAGGTTTCTTCTTCCTAGAGATCCATAGACTCAGAGAGACTACTCTTAGGAGCAGAGGACCTACACATACATGATTCACCATAGGCAAAACACTACTTTTTATACAGGGACTACTCAGGATGGCCCACCACAGGTCACCCAATCATACCCTCATTGGGGCATCCTTCTTGATTGAGCCATCCAACTTGGCCGCTCACAATGCCTGAGGATGCAAGGATCTTCACATCGTAGACAAGGGCTACATCGGAGGCTACGGAGCATCATTGAGCGACATCCACACACACACACACACACACACACACACCCCCCCCCCCCCCCCCCCCCCCCCCCCCCCCCAAGCTGACTATGGAGGACATTGAGGCCATATACTACAGAGGGCCGTGAGAATGATCACCATTGTATAATTGGGGAAGCTCTCCTCATACTACGTCATGAGCACAGCAAGAGGAACATCATCGCTATTAGACTTGCATGAAGGTACCGCAATAACCCCACAAACCATATTGGGCTTGCAAGATACAAGTGGTACCTTTGTCGAAGATCAACAAGCCTAGAGATGGATCCTATGAAGGACCCTACGTCAGTAAAGTTGTCTAACTACAGGCATCTTTGTCTACCTCTGTTGCGTCCTTTTGCTTTCTCTCCTCTAGCTCTCTCATCTTCTTATCTCAACCTAAGAAACCTCTAACTACCACTTTTCAAACACTATATTGTGTCTTCTATGGACGCTCTATCTACCAGGTGCATCCAATTGCCATATTACCAACTTTACCACATACAAACCAGTGTCTGGTAAACCAATGAAAAAACTAGCTGTCTTCCATGTATTATCGGTAGAAGATGAACCGAGGAGGATTCTTCAAAAGAGGGGGGAGAAGAATCAATCTAAGGGTGGAGGTGTATGCACCATTGGATAGTGCACCACCCTCACTCCAAAAAACACCCAAACTATCATTAGTATCTGTAATATGCGGCTGAAACTCTGGCAGTTGTCTTGGAAACCTAATTGTAACTGCCAGACCCTCACCAAGGCTAGCTAGATGCATCCTCTGCCTCCATCTATGCAAGTAACAATATGCTCTGCTGTAGTTGAGGGGGCTCTATGCCAATGCTAGACTAGTCTCATTCAATGTCACAAACTTACTGCTCAAGAAGCCCTCCGGCAGGGGTTCATTCAAAAGAGGCACTATACCCATATATCAGTTAGAAGATTTAGTGGCACAAGGTAGCGTGGAGGAAGTCTAGAAGATGGCTTTTTCACTTGCTGATAGCCTCTCTCCGACCACTTTGCATACCAAATAGCATGCCTCTAATGTACCCATTGAATTGTGACGGGAATTGAGAATCTCCACTAGAAGTTTGATCCCAATGGATAATCCATCAAAATCCATGATAAGGGGTTTCTCACCTCCGATAACCAAACCAAAAGCAACCCACAAGTTGGGGATGTGACTTAGTGAGATTCCTGACCAAAAAAGCGGCATACTAGAGTGTGCAACCTAGAAGGCTCTATCTGTCCCCAACAAACTGTTTCCAATGAAGGACACCACAAACGAGAGCTCACCCTAGATAATGGAGATACTGGATGCATCATGCAGTGTCTGATGGAAGGCCTGTGGCGTTACTGACGGGGCCATACCTATGCCGGTAAACATCCGTAGCCTGAAGGGGTAGCAATTTCGGAACCCTCGAGGCCTAGTCCATGATGCTGCTGACAGGTGTGTCAACACCTTTGACCTTCAGATTGGCACACCCACATCTCCTCTGCTGTGAAAACCTGTCCAAGGGCTGCAAGGCGAACTAAACAAAAGCTGAAGGCGGTTAGGCTGCAGCTTACACAAGCAGCCACACATACCCAGATGAAGATGGTGGACAGTGCAGCTGGTTGTAAGGGCGACGTGGGGCGGGCCAGCAGCAGCACACAGCAGTCTGAAGCAAGGCAGCGGGCTGACCAATGGCTGCTGCGGGCCAAAGCAGGTGGAGAAAGCAGCCCATCAGCAGGCCTAAACCAAAAGCAAGGCAGTGCAGCCAATACAGAACAAGTGTTACAATCTTGCTTTTTCGCTGAACTGTCTCCCTCTCCCCTTCTGGCGCTCACAAATGCACTCACTCAGTTTGATAAATACTGCGGGAGTGTTAATAGTAGGAAATAGTAATGGGTTTTATTTTACTGGGCTCTAGCCTCTATAACACTATGCTGAACGTGGTGATTAAAACACTGGCTGTTTGATGAACTGAGCCAGTAGGCTATATGGGATTATGTCTGAGTAACAACAGATACTGCAAGGGTCAGTGAGACTCATGTCGCAGGTCTCCTATCTAGCCTAAGGACCACCCGAGAGTCCACAGGATATTGGTACAAAGGCCACTGGGAAATTCCAAAGGCCTACTGGTCCAAGGTCCATCAAATGGCCCAAGATCTACCAGTCCAGGCGAGAGAAAGGTACTGATACCCTGACGTCACCTGCTTAGCTCGGGTGTGCCACACCACATTCTCCAACTTCGCCGATAGCCCAACAGGCAAATGTATTGAGACAATCTTTATTTGCTGAAGATTGAGCTTTGATGCTTGTCTGATGGTCTTACCACCCACTTTTAGATACTACTACCAGCTCTCTGTTAGTAAACAATCTGCCCTAGCATTAAACAAATAAATTAAACAATGCTAAATTTGCAAAATTGCTTCATACTTACTGTGTTTGCAATTGAGGTTACATTCCAAAGGGCGTATATACGGGTGTGATCTGCAGAGCTTTGGGGTCCATGACTAAAAAGAGCAAATATTCCAGTAAAGAAGGGTATGAATGATGCTAGTGGAAGGATGAGCAACACTATAAGGAAAGCAGCTATTGAGATTGAATAAAACTGCAATAAAGTCAGCAATGTTAAACTGAAATCTCCGAGTAGTAAGATTGAAATAATCAGCCCAACCACATCCTGCAAAATTAAAGACACAAGACTAAGCTGACGTGCATACAGATGTTGAAACTTACATGCTTGCCATCCATGTATATAAAATTTCATCATACCTGATGACCAAATGGGCGAACATTGCGGAGTACAAATGTAAGAGGGAAAAAAGGGCCCTTTCGATCATTTAAAGACTTGATTGTGGAATTGTCTATCAGACCACCTCCTGTCTTTTTATTTGCCATAGAACTAGTGGTGGTATGTTCATATTCACTACATAAGAGGGGCTGATTTAAGTGATCCACACTTGACCTGTTGTTAAAACTTATATTAGGCTCTCTTGTATCAGATACGATAAAAGCAATAAATTGACCACAACAATAAGCATATACTTCAATCGAGCACAGAAATTTACTGACCTACTGTCCTGTAGAATGACATCTGAGCTGATATTAGACATGGAAGTTGGCTGCACAGTGTCAGTCGCAAAACTCACCACAAGCCCAAGTTGAAAAGAGCCTGATGGGGTTGGTTGAAACCAAGCAAGATCAATGTGAACACCTTGAGATGACAAGCAAGGGTTTGCATGCGTTGTTAGCCAATCAATGACGGGTAACAACATCCTCCTTAAGCATCCACGACGGACTGTACGCAGCTGCGCATTCAACCCTGCAACTAAACGGTACCATATTGTTGCCGGGACAGCCTGCATGGAACAAGGTGGTTAGACCATAGCTCCAAGGGAAAAAATACACCACCCCCCCCCCCCCCCCCCCCCCCCCCGCAAAAAATAAAAAGGGTGCTTCATGTTGCAACTGAAAAGAAGAATTTTAACCTGACCCAGAAGGCTTGTAAGAAGATTATCACTATGTAGGTAGTAGGCAGCCATGTAACTCCCATCTCCTCCAAATATAATGGAAAGTGGTAGTCGTTGTAACAGAGGAGGAGGTAAGTCGGGCCTCTTTTCATCACCACCAACCATAAAATCAATATACGCAAGCATTAAATCAGGAGTTGCAGCCACCTGCAGCACACACGCTTTGAGGAGAGATGTCTTGAACAGATTTCCCTTGAATTTATAAAACACTACATCATCTCTTACAATTACAGGTACTTACCTTCAGACCTTCATATAATGCTCGTGAACGACATGACCGTAGGCATGAATGATCATACCCAGACCTCACATATTCACGCAACTGCTGGACTTTTTTCCGACGACACCACTGTTTCCACGTGTATGCAAGAGGATAGGCAAGTGCTGCAAGCATTCCATGTACAGCTCCCTCCCACCACTGATAACTAGCGCGAGAGTTTATCTCATCCACAAATCTGTTAAAAGCATCTTCATATCTGAGAGAAAGAAAAGTAAACTAGATCAGCTTAACACCTTGTAGCTTGTCACATCTGTCCTCGTTAAAGACTAATTAGAAATCCTCTTTAAAATTGGCGACTGGACTTAAACAATCAGGGGAGCATTATATCATTTTGCTCAAAAGTGGCCACATGAACTTAGTAACATGCAGTCGTTTTGACACCTTAAGAGTGACTGCTCATGTTTTCAAATTTTGAGCAAAGATGAGCACATGCCCTAGGGATCACATGCATAGGCCCATGCATAAATGGATCACATGCAGAACATATCTCACCGAGGTTCTAAAGCAAGATGTGCGCCTGCTGAAAAACAAGAGAAGTCCAAGGAAAAGATGCATGGGCACATTCATAGATGGATCAAATGATACCAAAACCTCTCTCTTATTCAGTGAACCCGAGAAAATTGCCATGTCTTGGTCAAACTATATGCCTCAATTTGGAGGCATAACTTAGCCAGGCTGCAAAGGCACAAGCCCAATATTTGTCAAACACGTTAAAATTGGGGACTTTGATACATTGTTGCTCTGTAAAACATACCACAAACTGCCAAAAAATAGTTGCTAAAAAAATTTCTGGTAATAAGGGATGATGGAACCCCTCACACTTTTATCTTAAGGGACTACAAGTATGTAAAAGGTCAAGATCATGTACCTCACATCATGAGCATTTTGGGGGTTGACCAATAACATCCCTTCTCCTTGCTATGTATATATCATTCGGATATACAGTTGAATAAGCAAGAAGGTGCAGGAGGGTTTCTCGTAGGAACAACAATGATCTCCTTATTTCTTTATCCAACATTGCTCTACTCTTCCTTCAAATTTCCTAAACGATCTCTCCTCTAGTGGCGCTATTAGCTAAATAGTAGATCTAATACAATGTCTGGGTACAAAAATAAAATAAAGCAAAGCGAAAAACTAAAATCTGAACTGCTAGATGTGAACTAAGCAGCTAGCTGGAACTGTGTGGGATATGAGTAGGGGGGTGAAAGTAGTGACTGGGGGCTAATACAACAGAATGTGGGTGTGCGTGTGGGAATATAATGGGTGAGAGCTGATACAAACGCCGATACAAGACGAGCAGGGTGTACAATCCTCAAAAGAGCTAAATCATAGGAGATCCATCATCGGTCGCTGGCGGATCTCGTCAATCTCCTCCGTGGTCAGAAGTCTAACCGGGATCGTGCATGTCGGGCCAAAGTGATCCAAATCCTCCGTCGATGCTGTGTAGTCCTCCGCAATCGTGGGCATCAGGATCTCCCTAGCTCGGTGGCTCGATCGATCAGCGTGCCTCTGGTGTGAGGAGAGTGAGGAGAGTGAGCTCTGTTGTGGTAGCTGCTCCTCCGGCTGCCCAGTGTCTGCTCTAAAGAAATCTGTGATCCGTCTCTGAGACTGGCTAGCCTCTCCCCTCATCAGGCTCTCTCTATGTCTGCGCAGCTCAAGCAAAAACAGACCCAGACATCTCTGGTCCTCATACCCCATGACTCTAGAGAGTGGTCCAAACCCCTCTCTGAACACGCAGTGAAAGGAGCCTCGTATCTCATAATAAACTAGGCAGTGGCATGTGTAGTGCAACTCTGTCTCAAGCTCCATGTGACATAGGGGACATGTCCAGGCCTCTGTTGGTACTCCGTTGTATCTACCAATCTGGATCCGAAGCTGGTGTGAAGATGTGTGTATCTGGCCAATAGCACATCATATCCCATGAGATAAGTGGGTGCTCATGTATCTGGGCCTGGTCACAAAACCATCCTCAGTAAGCTGGAGAAGATGCTCTCTATAGAAAGCCATCGTCGTGCCCACCCGTGTCTCGCTAAGTCAAGTCCTGGCGGATGAGCCTGGTGACCTCGGATTGTGTAAGAGGCAGAGAGGGTGCATCCACCAATGAGTACTGAGAGGCAATCTGTCCATGCTGAACCCATGTACCTGAAACCATGATGTCATCTCCCCATACCAGCATGTTGTGTCTCCCTACAAAGCTAACTGTCGAGAGGACTCAAGTGTTGGGCAAGCATATCTGTCTTTGGGGAGGTCCCACAAGCAGTGTATAAAGGAGACTGATCTGATAAGCGTCTCAACCACTAGTGGGGGGGCAGCTAGCTCTACTCGAATAATGTCATGTGGTACTGAAGCCTTGGCTCTAATAAGCCGCGAGATCATAGAGAGGCTTCTCCATGTCTCTCCATCCATCAGTGCGACCCAACCTCCCGTGATGGTCCAATGACGGCCCCTATATCTGAACTCCATAGAGCAATGCGGAAGCCACCAGAGTGTCAAAAAGCCAGAGCTTCCTCCGAGGCTCCTGAAACTGAATATGTGAACACATCCTCTCCAATCCACCCAATGCTGCATGTGCTCTGGTCAGTCTAGTATCTGCTGCTCTCCTCAATGAAAATGCTGGTTCACTAAAGTCCACTCCAAGGTAGGTGTAAGCATCTTACCAAGTCAAAATTCACGTTTAGAGAGAGAAAATCGGTAGATTCTAGAGAGAGAAAATCAATGCGCAGCTTGAAGGATTCTCCTCTAACAAAGAGATTGGCAACCTTTCTAGAGAGAGAGACTCTGTGACTTGCATAATGAACGCAATGATCAGTACTACGCAGCTATAGAAATATACTAAAAATGAATTGTGATAACGAGCTGTAAAGGTGAAAGTATCAAATTAGTGCACCATAATTATGTACATAAATTTGAGAGATAGAATCCATATGAAAGTAAGAAAGCACGTTGATGATAAGCAAAGATAGTTATGACGAGGACATGACATTGCTTAACTAGCTTTAAATGAAAGAAATATAATTCTATATCAATTATGGGAACTAACTAGTTTTCAAGGTAAGTGAATGACCTCACAAGGTAGATAACGGTATGTCGAAGTTCGACGCGCAAGAGGAAAGTTCATTGCCAAAGATTCATTTGACTACCTATTGGCGCCAGATGAATACTTGTAATACGACATCTAGACAAATGCTGACGAGAGTACTGTTCTGTAGGACCCAAGAACGTGTGCTTCTGATGCATCGCATTGGATGGGTGACGGAGAGCATCGACAAGAAGTATTCGACCATCAGAAAGGACATCTCTAATGCGTCCTAAGATCGGTAACATAGAACATCGCGAAGGACCTATTTTGTAAGTTCGTTGAGAACAACTAAGTGATGGGTATTCCTAAGCGTCACATGATGGTGACAGGAGCATCTGAGAGAATGTTCCATAGTCAAGAGGGATTCCAAACTTAGTAGAATCTTGCAGAAGAGATGAGACAAGGACTTGAATGAAGATGGATTCTGAGTAAGCTTTGAGGAAATGCACTTTCTTTTCAGAAAAGCAAGTTGATTTCCTAGAAAGTAGATGCTTTTCTATAAAGAAGTCTACGTTGGCATTGTATCTGTGCATGAGACTACATCCGAGGACGTCTTGGTTGTGTTTGCGTAAGCATAATATACAGCTTATAAAAATCAATAAGTTTTTGGCAAATTCATACCGTATTTAAAATTGTCTAGACCCCACTTAATAAGTGGAGAGTCGTCTGCAAATATAGAGTCAAAATCTGGGCACCCCCTCTTCCTTGGTTTTTCTCCCCCCCGTAACTCAATTTGGAACTTGTTCTTACAAACTGGTTACATGGCTGCCCTGTTGGTGCTGGAAAATGCTGACCTGGCAACTACAGTGTACGGAAACCCGCAGAACCCGGCACTTTTCACGCTCTCTTGACGTGGCATGACTGTACGACAGCTACCCGTGAATTGCGGCGCAAAAAGCGCTGGCTGATCGTACGGAATTCATACGCAAGCTTTTGGACCTGCTTTATTATACGTAATTCAGCGAGAGAGAGAGAGGGAGCTTTAATTGGCTTGCTTTATTAGGCACCAAAAGAACAGAACAACAAGGATGAAGACAGGCCTGAGGGTTCGAAAGCAACTGAGGAACGTGGACGAAAAGGCAAGATGAAAGCAGGATTGGTTCCAGATTGCATGGGTACTAACCCAAGCACGATTGACAAGAGTATAGAACTTTGTCGAGCATGGGGCGAAGTGAAAGACCAAGAAGCCTTGATTTTGTTTGATGGAGGAGCCAAGGCCAACTTCATTTCACCTGAATTGGCGGCGTGGCTCGAGATCACACCTAATCGGATGGGACCACTAGCAAAGGCAGATCTAGCGGCACCCGATAGAAACGTAGCCATTACACCTGTCATTGGCAAACTTCGGTTGCATTGTCAGGGGTATTTGGGGCATGAGGACTTCTACACAATGCCCTTGGAAGGTTGTGATGTTGTCACAAACTGGTGACGTGGCTGCCAAGTACGCGCACACACACACCCTCTTGGCATGGAACAATCTTTGGCGACGTGGCTGCCCTATACGGATCCGAGAAAAATGCTGACGTGGGCCTGCTGTACGGACGCCCGCGTTTTGCGGTGCATTCTGCAGAAGACCGTACGGCCTGATTACGTGGCAGCAGTGTACGGCAGTTTGCTTTTCTAGCTGTTTTTGGCTACACAAATAAGCCTTGCTTTATTTACGCAAGAGAATCACACACACACACACAGAGAGAGAGAGAGAGAGAGAGAGAGAGAGAGAGAGAGAGAGAGAGAGAGAGAGAGAGAGAGTTCTTTTGCTTTACTTTTAAAGCTTTTGGGCTTTGCTTTTAGCATCCCTTGTAAACCTATTTATTAGTGGTTTGGGCTCTCACTTCTCAGAGCATCTGGACGCAGAGTTTGAGAGTGAGTCCCGACCACTCGCTTTTACTTTTGCAACAGATTGATACAAAAAGAAATACCGAAAGGGGCGCCAGACTTTGGGGCCAATATCTCTAGGCACAGAACTCCGCCTGCCCACTGTCAAATCAATTGTAAACTGTGAACTTTTGAAGTGAATTCTTGTGGTGTCGCGGTAGATTCTCGACTTGGAGAGTCCAAGTCTGTTACAAATGTCCTCTTGGGAACTCCCTGGTACCATAAGAACAATACCATGGTCGACTATCGGGAGAGAAAAGGGATAGTCGGCTTGATGTGAAACTTAAGTGCTAGTCTGTCCCTAATGTATCGGCTTCCACCGTTTCAAAATTAATGAAATCCAGTCTGTTTGTTTACTCGATCTTCATGAAAGAGTTGAATGATGAGAATAGGACAAATATGTCTTAACTTGATAAAGAACGCCAAGATTTTCTCCACACTCATGCTGATTGCTTTTCAAAAGGCCTGCCAGATGAGTTACCACCAACTCGTCCTGAGGATCATACCATTGATCTGATACCTGGAAGCACACCACCAAATCGGCCACCTTACCATGGGAGCCGAGCCCTGAACGAAGAAATTATGAACCAAGTGAAAGAAAAGGGTCTTGTCCAGCCTAGTACTTCACCGTACTGCTCTCCAGTGTTGTTGGTTTTGAAGAAAGACGGATCTTGAAGAATGTGCATCGATTATAGAGCTCTCAACAAAATCAGAACAGATTTCCAATTCCTAGGATCAATGATATTCTTGACCCTCACGTTTTAGCAAGATCGATTTGAAGAGCGGATATCATCAAATCCGAATCGCGCCGGGAGATGTCTACAAGACAGCTTTTCGAACGACTTTTCGGTTATTTGAGTTTTTGGTGATGCCTTTTGGCCTAACCAATGCTCCTGCGACATTTAACCTAATGATGGACAGGATATTTCAAGAGAGTAGACTATTTGTTGGCACTTTCTTTGATGACATCATTGTTTTCTCCAAGGATGAGGCAGAACATAGAGAACATCTGCTACAGGTCTTTCAGGCATTACGAGATCACAAGTTGGTGATAAATGCAAAGAAAAGTGAATTTTTCCTACCAGAGATACACTTTTGGGGACACATTGTGTCAGCAGCAGGAGTGCAGATGGACCCGACCAAGATAGAGACTATCCGTGATTGGCCCGATTTGAAGAATGTCCACGAAGTTAGAAGCTTCTTGGGCTTGTGTTCGTACTACAGGCGGTTCATTCGAAAGTTTGCAGAGGTTGCTTCCCCTTTGCATATCTTGACAAAGAAAGGAGCCCCTTTCTCGTGGGGATCCACAGAGGTGACTGCCTTTCAGACATTGAAAAAGAAATTGACTACAGGACCAGTTTTGACTTTGCCGGACTTTCAGGGATACTGTGAGCTGACAGTATTCTTTGTATAACTTTATGAACTGGAATTCCCGATACTGAGTTGTTCTTGACTTGTTTAAGTGCAGGAACTGATAGACGAAATGACTGCAACATTTTGGTCTGAATGATCTCGATAGACATGGTTGCAATAGGGATTACTCAGTCGTGCATCTACGAGGTCCCGAGTGGATCTAGATGCGATTGCTATAATTACGTTGTCGATAAATCATGGTCTCAGATCCGAATGAATTTTGAATGTGATTTGTCATGTGATGTCCTGTGATGTCAACTGATGCCTTATGATGTCGTGTGATGTGACTATCGCTTGATACATGTGCTAGATGATTGTTCCTAGTGCGTCAGTACTAACAGTCAGTGTCTGCTAAGACAGTTTATGGGCTTGTAGCAGGCTACAGTGTCACTTTCACGGGACAGTTAGTTTACAGTTGGTCTTTGGTCTGGTCGGTTCACACTAGACGGACTTGTTGGACAGAGACACGTGGCAAGGATACGGTGGTTTAGTGGACATCGTGGCCAGGTCACCACCCAGTGGGGATAGACTTAGGTGATTTTATTTATGAGCCATTGGTGGCTCTTTATGATTGTATATATGAGTAATAGCGTTTGGTCAGAGCAGCTTGTACGTAGTCGTCTAGAGTAAGTCTATACACAGAGCACGTCTTCACCATCCCTGCACATCTGAGCCTCGACACCCCCGTTGTACCTGTGAGTCCTGGGCTGGAGCTAAGTGTGCTGCCACGCCAGAGTCTGTATTAGTCTTTGAGATAGTCGAGTCATATGTTTTGGTCTGTTGTTGTGCCTTTGTGAGCTCTGTTGATGTCTATTGTTTCCTTTCTTTTCAGTCTGTTTGAGTGAGATTTTCACGCACATTGCATTGAGGACCACCCACTGTAGAGAGCACGACACATTATCCGCGCTACAGGTGCTCTCGTTTTGGCGATCACGGTGGGACCTAGGGATACTGCAGGGACATCTAGCTCTGGGACACGTACATCTGAACAGCATGACATATATGCTAATTTTGCGCCTCAAGCCGACAGACTTTTAGATGCGGACAGAAGAGCCGTTTCGACGATTATGGATGCAGCCCTCTCATTGCAAGGTACCAACGGTCTGCATCGCGCTGTCTATGATAGTATGCAAAGGGGAGTGCACGCTCATCTTCAACGAGCGATGGATAGGGACATGTTAGTTGCTACGGCTCAAGATCGCATAAAAATCTTGACTCAAGAGGTAGTAGACCTCAAACATATTGTCCACACTCAACAAAACCAGTTAAAAGAGGCAAATGATATGGCCGCAACAGTGCAGGACCTCTCTCCTGTGGTACATACAATGTGTCCCTCATGTGCCAAATACCAAGCTGTAGCCATTTCACAAACAGTTGCAGCTATAGCTACAGCTACAACCCTGGTTTCTACGCAAGTTCCTGCTAGGGCAACATAGATACAGACGGATGTTTCCAAAGCCCATTCAGGGGATTCTCAAACAACAGAGAAAACAAATCCTACCAATATCGAGTCTAAGCTAGCAGGATCGGTTTCATCACAATTTCATGGACCCTCTATGGCCTCCCCCTCCTAGTCCACCTCCTTCCCTCAGCACTTCTACAGCTTCCATGGATTCCAACAACCTGTTCCACCATCTCAGTCTACCCAGTCTTTTCCTGGGTTTCCACCCGCTCCACCTACTCACCCTACTCAATCTACTGCTCATGGGGTGGCTACTCCATATCCGATGTACCCTCCTCATGGCCACTACCCCTCACCATACACATGGCCTCCATCTCCTTACCCACCTTTCTACCAGCCTCCTCCTCCTCCTCCATCATCCGACCACCAACAATAGATCGCCGATATTTCAGTTCTTCAGTTCTGCTCTCCAAGACGAGCAGCGGTCTTGTGGCTACAATCACTTTCACAGGACAGTTAGTTTACAGTTGGTCTTTGGTCTGGTCGGTTCACACTAGACGGACTCGCTGGACAGAGACACGTGGCAGGGATACGGTGGTTTAGTGGACATCGTGGCCAGGTCACCACCCAATGGGGATAGACTTAGGTGATGTTATTTATGAGCCCGTTGGTGGCTCTTTATGATTGTATATATGAGTAATAGCGTTTGGTCAGAGCAGCTTGTACGTAGTCGTCTAGAGTGAGTCTATACACAGAGCACGTCTTCACCACCCCTGCACATCTGAGCCTCGACACCCCCATTGTATCTGTGAGTCTTGGACAGGAGCTGAGTGTGCTACCACGCCAAAGTCTGTATCAGTCTTTGAGATAGTCGAGTCATATGTTCTGGTCTGCTGTTGTGCCTTTGTGAGCTCTGTTGATGTCTATTGTTTCCTTTCTTTTCAGTCTGTTTGAGTGAGATTTTCACGCACATTGCATTGAGGACCACCCACTGTAGAGAGCACGACACATTATCCGCGCTACAGGCCTCTGTCTGTTTTGCAGGCGTAATCGAGGGCGATTACAATGCTTTCAAGAGGGGGATATGTCACAAACTGGTGGCGTGGCTGGCCTGCTGGTGCTGGAAAATGCTGACATGGCAACTGTAGTGTACGGAAACCCGCAGATTCAAGCGCTTTTTACGCTCTGCTGACGTGGCATGACTGTACGGCAACTCCCCCGCGAATTGCGGCGCAAAAAGCGTTGGCTGATCATACGGAATTCCTACGCAAGCTTTTGGACCTGCTTTATTTTACGCAATTCAGCAAGAGAGATAGGGAGCTTTAATTGGCTTGCTTTATTTTCATCAAGCAATGGCTTGAGAGAGAACTTGCTTTGTTTTTGAAAGCTTTTGGGGCTCTGCTTTTGGCATCCCTTGTAACTCTTTATAAGTGTGATTTGGGCTCTCACTTCTAAGAGCATCTGGACACAGTCTGAGTGTGACCCAACCACTCGCGTGTACTTTGTGCAACAAAGCAATACAACAAGAAATACCGAAAGGGGCGCCAGTCTTTGGGGCCAATATCTCTAGGCACGGAACTCTGTCGGGCCGTGTCAAATCAATTGTGAACTGTGAATTGTTTTGAAGTGAATATCTGTTGTGTCGCGGTAGAATCTTGACTTGTAGTGTCCAAGTTTGTTACACTTGCCCTTCTTTCTAGCCTGGCCAAGTGACCATCCTCTCTCTAGGCGCCTTGTCTTCCTCTATCTTGCCAGATTCTCCATCTCTATTCCTACCGGTGATAAAAGAAACTCAACGCCCTAGCTCTAGGTATCAATTGGAGCAAAAGCAAGGCGTCAGAGGTTTCAACATGCTACGCAGATTTTCGTAACGGAAGGGCACCACGTGCCAACAGAAAAGAACAGACTAAACACACTTTAGATGCTTCAAAACAACAAAACTGAAAGAGATGCACTGCACACGAGACATGTAGTGGCAGAGTTTCACCCCAAGAGAGCACTGGCCCCAAACCGTGGCGCCCTTTTTGGTATTTCTTTAAATTGCTACAACACCTGTAGCTCTGCTCTGTATCTGCACGCCGTAGAATGCCAAAGAGAGAGAGAGAGCCCACAGTTCATACTTGAAGGCCTTGGCCTACGAAAAGCAGTTTACATGAAAAGCATCAAATCCAAAAGCATATGGTCCCCAAAAGCATGCGCAACAACTGCCAGTGCGATTTGCAAAAATCTATACAACTGCCACATCAACAGCATAAATGTTACTGAAACGTGGGCATCCGTACAACTGCCACATCACCAGCATGTTGGTGCGTTTTCCGACCTGCCACGTCAGCATCATCTATGCAAGCCTTCTGTGTGTGTGTGTGTGTGTGTGTGCGTGCGCGCGCGCGCTGAACTTTAGGCCCCATCAGATGGGGTGCCATAAGTTGGGATGGGTTATGATTTCCAAACCCCTTGTATTTTTAAGCCACTCAGTAAGGATCTGTAAGTTCGTAGTTCCTCCTGCATCTGCTAGGGTAAGCCTCTCGGCCGTCATCTGCAAGTTGGCCAGGGTTAGGGCTAAGATGCCCAACCCAATCGGTCTTCAAAGGCATTGACACATGAACAGTTAGTGGCATCCTCCCTTCTTGAAAGAAGAGTAATTGTCCGCAATAACATCTGCAAACAACTCAAGTTAGCTCAAAAACATCCGAGGGTCATTCGATTTTTCATATCGGAGTTCTTGATAGTCCGACGTAGCAAAATTAGCCATCACACCCAGACCGCATTAATCTTTAACGGTTGTCTTGATGCACTAAAATTACATACCCAGGCAATCTCTCTCAAGTAGGATGGCATATTCAAAATGCAACACAAATGCTTACATATATATGTTGGAAGACACAACAAACAGCCCTGTTGAGCACTTCTCCCAAACCAATGGTCTTAGGCATGAAGCTATTCCACAAATGCCTCCTCGCTCCCCCCCGCAAATAACCTAAAAAGGTCCATGCCATGAGCTTAGAGGATTGATACAACCAAATGCTCCCTAGACGGCAGCCTGCATCACTTGGAGGTTCCCAACATACAATTAAATGCTCCCTAGACACCCGGTCTGCGTTGTTCAGAGGTTTCCCAAAAACATAACACTACTCCTATGAGAAAACTTTCAAACCATGAGTAAATTTCAAACCATCGAAACCAAAATCAAACAAACTAAAATCGGCACCAAGAAGGGTTTAAACAGATAACATCCAGTTCAAAAAAATTCCAAACAATACTTTGTCAAACAAAGTTCAAAAAGTATCTAAATACAAAGCAATTAGAAAATTCATTCGGGGTTTTGTTCAAAAAGTCAAAACTTTAAGGACGACTAGCTAGTCCTTCTGAATCAAAGTGATTGTATGCTTCCGGATCTTAAGTGTTGCGTCATTCTTGTCGTGCCAAGGCATGCTCAAGAGAGCGTCACAATTGCCCAACTTCATGATGTGAAAATCTGCCTTTCCATGGTATCCTTGGATGGTCACTAGAAGAGCACCAATGAGAGGTACCACCTTCTGAGTTTGCCTAGTGGCTAGCTCGACTTCAAGCTCTCCGTCTTGTGAATCATAGTCAAAGTCCATTCGCTTGAAGAAGGGCTTTCAAGCCGTTAATTTTCCATGAGCTATGCATAATGCAAAACTTTCGAGATTAATGCCATAAATATCAGGTACAAGTCCAACTGAAGGTCTAGCTCTCTTAGCCAGAGGTGGTCCTGCGGTTCGATCTGCTCTCTGAGCGAGGGGTTTCTCTAAGGATGTATCAGTTCTTTGAGCACATGAGATGTAATTATGCCTTGTTTGAAAACGTTCAAAGCATCGGCCTTCCTATAATAGGGTTTCTCGTAGATGCTATGTCAAATGAGGCCTTTGTGGTTGACTTTCACAAGTTTCCCGAGGTTTGTTCGTTGTGGCCGAGGATTCTGAGTGTTTGCCGGAATTTAAACTCTGGCTTCCCTTTCATACGCCTGTGCCAATGGTCCATAAGTTCTTGCACTATTGATACTTGTTTGGAAAGACAATACCCCTTTATCGATGATGACAGTCCAATTATATATCGCTTGCATTGGTCCTCCAAGGGAATCAACACACCGGAAGGTAGACATCGAGAAACGACATCGAGAAACCTTTGGTTGTAGTCTTCCATGGTCTCCGTCGCAAGCATTTTCAAGTTTCCCCATTCTAATAAAATATGGACTTCGAACAGGGAGAGCATGTAACTGCGTGCAAAAATAGTCTTGAGAGCCTACCAAGTTCTTGGAGCATGCAGTTGGGTAGAGATTGAACTCCACCACTGCATAGCATTATCTTTAAGAAATCCCGCAACTCGAGAAATCTTGAATTCTTCTATGTAGTTCCCCAAAGCATAAATGTTGTAGAATTGTTGTAGGAACTGCAAGGCTTTCTTTCTATAACTCACTCCAGAAAAAGTGAAAATCTTTGAAATCTTTTGGTTGGTTCTATACAAACCCGGAAAGTGGATAATAGGGATATCCATAACGGCTTCAACCATTGTAGCCAAGTGGCGGTGTGGTGGAGAGGTGATGGCAAAGGCGGTTGCTCTGGATCAAGGTTAGACGGCTATACCATGTTCCTAAAAACATCCCCAATTGGAACAAAAGGCTGAGAAAGTTGTCGGTTAGAGGTTCTTGCACTTTGTAGTGCCAACCAAAGGAGATTGGGGCATCAAAGGGGGCAACATTTAATTCAAGAACTCCTAGAAACTTTACAGCATCAAGAGATTCTGCTGAGGATGCCACGAAAGGATATTGTGAAGCTCGTCGAGAAGAAACTGGAAGTACTCTGTAGAATCCAGAAACAACATTCTATCCTATTTGTTCTTGGTAGGATGAATGCTTTCAGAAAAGCACACGACTGAAGCCCTGATATCACTATAACGAAAGAGCACCATGTGCCAACGGAAAAGAACAGGCTGAACAAACTTTAGGCGCTTCAAAACAACACAACTAAAAGAGATGCAATGCACACGAGACACGGAGTGGCGGAGTTCCACTGCAAGAGAGCCCGCCCCAACCTGCGGCTCTGCTATGTATCTGCACACCGTAGAATGCTAGAGAGAGAGCCCATAGTTCATATTTAAAGGCCGCTGGCCTACCGAAAACATATTACATGAAAAGCATCAAATCCACAAGCATCTGGTCCCCAAACGCATGCGCCAAAGCTGCAATTGCGATTTGTGAATATTTGTACAACTGTCATGTCAACAGCGTAAAATGCGGGCATTCGTAAAACTGCCATGTCATCAGCATGTCAAGAGCTTCGTTAAACTCTTTCTGCAACTACAGTTTCTGCTTTTCTACACTCTCCTTTGCTTTATGCTTCATTGCCGACTTGAGAGTTGAATGGACGGCTTCTCGCCATGTCCAAGTGAACCTTGTCAAGGGAATGATTCTTTAGGTACCTCAAATACTTCGAGTTCTAGTAGTACTTGATCAAAATTTTCACACACGTGTCAACTTGCAGTTGACGTTAATAGTTTGTCATGTCAACATCCCCTGTCGGAAATTTTCCATGGTCTCTCGAATGATCGGAAGGAGCCTTGCTTCCATTGGAATCTCCATTGGTTTCTTATGTTCCCTTGCCGAGATTAGAGAGAGAGAGAGAGAGAGAGAGAGAAATGAAATGTTATATTAACGTCTTCAAAAGGCCAAAGTAACCTATGAGATCAAAAAGTTACAATGTGGTGGATCTGATACAAAGTCAGAGTAACAAGAGAGAGAGAGAGAGAGAGAGAGGACGGAAGAGCAGAGTTCCATCCCTACATGCATTGGCCCCAAGGACTGGCACCCCTTCCCATATTTCTTTATTATTGCTTCAAAAAAGGTACAACTCGCCCCGGGTCTAGCTCTCCGAGACTCTTCGTCCATATGCTCTCCAAAGTGTGGCACTCAAGACACTTATAAACGGTACAAGGGATGCCCAAAAGCACTTCCAACCAAAAGCATCTGCTCCCAAAAGCTAGCGTCCAAAAACCGCTAATGCAAGTAACGACAATCACAAAATTCCGTACAATCATGCCACGTCAACAATCAATGCAAAATCTGAAATCTGCCGTATAGGTGCCACATCAACAACAGACTCACAATTACTAGCTTTTAGGGTTAGGGCCCCTTGACTGGTGCTCTTTAAGTTGGTAGGGTTAGGTTTTTAAAACCCTAACCCTATACGCCTTGCTCTCACCGCTAGTCCTTCCAATTGGGCATGCCACGTCACAAACTTGTGACAGATGCTGAGTGTTACAGGCTTGCACACTCCAAGCGAAAAATCAATAGCAACACATGAACAGAAACTGCAAAATCACTTAACTGAGAGAGAGAGAGAGAGAGAGAGTTCCGCGCCCAGATGCATTGACCCCAAATACTAGTGCCCCTTTCAATATTTATTCATTACTCTGCTTGCAACATTACAACTCCCAAGGGTCCTCTACTCTCAAACTCAGCGTCTGATGCTCTACAGAGTGAGGCCCCAAGGGTCCTTATAAACAGTGTAAGGGATGCCCAAAAGCACTAAACACCAAAAGCATCTGCTTCCAAAAGCTAGCACCTAAAAACTGCTCAAATTCGCCAGGACAATTTACAAAAATTCACACAGCCTATCACTTTGAACTCCGCTCTGGCAAATTCCCCATGTTATGTGCAGCGGAAGTGATTGATGGTGAATGCTCAGGATAAGTGCTCACTGTGTACTCAAGGTTCCTTTTACCAAAGGGGAGAGAGAATCCCCCTTTATACTTCATGAGAGTTGTGCAATAGACTAGAGCGAGAAGAGAACGAAAACTGTGAGTGAATGTGTTGTGTGTGTGTGTGTGTGTGTGTGTGTGTGAGAAGAGAGAGAGAGAGAGAGAGAGAGAGAGAGAGAGAGAGAGAGAGAAGACCGACACCAGATGGGGTCCCAAACCCTCCTCACCCCCCATCTCTCTATTCCTAGAGAGGTATTTGCTTTAGATTGCACAAATGTTGGTACAACGGGTACTAAATGCCTGGATGGTGATGGTACTTGCGGTAGATGCTGGGTACTGCGAGGCTAAAGGCTGAATGCTGAAGACGCTAATGATGTTGAGGCTAGAAATGGCATGATGGCGATAAGGGCTGAAATCTGAATGCTGAGATGTAGTGGGCTGATCGGCCTGAGATCTGATGCTGAAAACGCTGGTTCTGCAGGGCTGAAAAACGTTGGCTGGATGTTGAAGGCTAAGGGCTGAAATGCTTGGCAATAAGGCTGGCTGAAAACGCTGGTGCTGAGGTGCTTCTGGTACTTGTGCTGCGCCTTGCTTCTCCTTCTGCTGCTTGCCCTTCAAGCGCCCCCCATAGGCAGCCTATATAGCAATCGCAAGTTGGGTTGAGCAGTATTATTTCAGCCCCCACGCTCTTGATAAGACATAATGCTAAGAAGTCACTTATTAATAAGTTTTGAGGCTCACTAATAAGAGATTGTTCACATGCAGTTTTACCTAGGCTTGGTACTAATGAGAACACTCCCCAATGCCTCCACCTAGTAGACACGGGTCGTGCTCTTGTGCAATCAGAGGGTATGCAGCTAATCTAGAGTGCCTTGCAGCTAATCTAAAGTGCCTCGACATGCACGTTCTGCGTACATGCTCACAAGGGTGCCATAACACTTCCTAGGGTGACCTAAAACCTAGAAGTAGGAATTACAACTTGTCCACATGTGCATAGGGTTAGATGTGCAGGTGACATCCCCCCCCTTTTCAAGGGAATGTACTGGTACCAAGCTGCATGGCTTCCTTATAGTCTGCCAACAACCTAGGGTAATTTGTGACTTGTTCTCCTTAGGCTTACCTTTGTTTGCTTCATTTCTTGTGCGAGTGCTATCTTGACGGTAGCATTGCAGTCCGTAGGGTTGAAGACTTGCACATCAAATTTGATGTATTCGTCCACACCAAAGAGGAAAGCTCCCTGTGATCCACATCCGACTTACCCAATTGCACACCGATCTGCAAAATACGGTTAGAAAAAGACATAACGGGAGTTCCATTTTGCTTGAGGCCTCGCCAATCATCCTTCAACCGATCAAGGTACTGTGGTGGCATAAAACGAGCCCTGAGCTTGTCCTGAAAGTCGTCCAAACTCAAAGACAGTAGCTCGCCATCCATGGCACAATCAACATGCTCAGCCATCTGTACCTCTTGCCAGGGCTGATACCAATTAATGGCATCACCTAGCAAATACATGGCAGCAGTCAACTTTTACGTTACTAGTTTTTTTTGTTAGTCGCAAAGTAAGCATTAAATTGATGCAACCAAGAGTGAATCACAGAATCTTACCATCATCCTTACTGAACGTCAATTTCTCAGTGACTGGGTTGTTGGAGTCGTCATCTCTACCTGCGCTACGTGATGACTCGTCGGCCCCCCTGGGTGGTTCGCTCTTTGAGAAGAGTACTTGTAGGACCACTTCTTTCGAGCATTGATCTCACTGTGATCAAGCTCTTGCTCTATAGCTGTGCGTTGAGTTTCGCGTGCTTGCTCACGCTCTAGCTCCATAGTTGCCCTCTTTTGTTCAGCCGCTATGCGTTGAGCTTCCCTCCTTTCTTCATGCTTCCTTTCCATGGCAACTTGGTGAGCCTCTTGTTGTAGCATCATCTCCATGATGGACTTCATCAAAGTCTCCATATCATTAGGTGTAATCCGTGGCGTAGATGGGGATGGAGGAGGATCTGGAAACCTTCCTCTTGGTGTAGGGACTTCTTCTTCTCCAATTCCACTCTCATCACCATCACACAAAGTATCCATTCTGCTTCTGGTGATGACCATGCACTGAGTACTTGGATACTTGGGGTACCTGGTATTACTTGGGGTACTTGGGGTATTTGGGTACTTGGTATTGCTTGCAATTTGCGTTTGAGAAGGTTTTTCTCTTACCCAAGCTGAACTCCTTCCTGCAATTGTACCCCGTGGCGGCCTTGCGCTCTCGCCAAGGTTGTTTTTTCCCACCTAACATCGATTGGCTTGCCGCAATGTGCAAGGTCCGCTCTCAATGAGTGGAAAAGAGGAACGAGGAGAGGCTGGAAAAGCTCTTCTTTTCTGGGTTACCTACCACTCTTCAAAAAAACATATTAGAAAGAACCACACGCCTAAGTGGTCTTGGGTTACGTGCAATCTCATACAAGCAAAAGATGTGGTTCTTTATGGCTTGATTGCCCTTTAGACAAAGCAATGAAGACGGGAGCGCCCCGGTGCGCGATGGAGCGAGGGTGGCAGTGGCTAATAAGTCCAAGGTCGGGGCACGAAGATTCTAAACAAAATGAATCTAAGAGAGATTCTTTAGGTTCTTTTCTTGAGTGATGATGCCGAACACTGCCAAAGAGCTCTGATACCAATGTTATATGCAACAGAAGTAACTGATGGTGAATGCTCAAGATGAGTGCTCAGTGCTTACTCAAGGTTCCTTTTACTGAAGGGGAGAGAGAGCCCCCCTTTTTACTTCATGAGAGTTGTGCAATAGACTAGAGTGAGAAAGAGAATGAAAACTGTGAGTGACAGTGCTGTGAGTGGAGAGAGAGAGAGAGAGAGAGAGAGAGAGAGAGAGAAGACCGACACCACAGGGGGTCCCAAACCCTCCAAGATCCCCCCTCTATTGCTAGAGAGGTATTTGCATTAGATTACACAGAAGCTGGTACAACGAGTACTAAATGTCTGGATGCTAATGGTTTGGGGCCAGTGCCCTCTTGGGGTGGAATTCCGCCACACCCCATCTTGTGTATTCTCTCTCTTTCAGTCAAGTGTTATTTGAAGTGCTAAAAGTGTTCAGTCTATTCTTTTCCGTGGCAGGTGGTGCATGTCACCTTTATACACCTAGTAGACACGGGTCATACTCTTGTACAATCAAAGGGTATGCAGCTAATCTAGAGTGTGTGGCCATGCACGTCCTGCGTACAAGCTCACAGGAGTGTAAGAACACTTCCTAGGCTGACAAAAGTAGGAGTTACACCATGTCCACATGCACATAGGGTTAGATGTGCAAGTGACACCCCTGCCGGAAATATGCCCGAATCTTCATTGTTTTCTTCATTTCTAGGGCCGAGTTTCAACTTTTCTTTATCTCCCCGCAAAGGGTTGTTGTTTTTGTCAAATTCTCCGTGAGAACCCATGTGTGGTCTTGGGTTCTTTATGGCTTAGGTCCCTTAAGACTAAGGGATGAAGACGGGACCGCGCCCGATGCGCAATGGACTAAAGATGGGCGTGGCTAATAACTCTGGGACAGGGACATGTGTAGTGCGGATAATGTGTCGTGCTCTCTACAGTGTGGGTGCCCCTCAGTGCAATGTGCGTGACAATCTCACTCAAACAAATGAAAACTCTCTCAAACAGAATGAAACACAGAAACAATGGATAACGACAGAGACACAACAGTGGACCAGAACATGTGGACTCGACTAGCTCAAAGAACCATGTACAGACTCTGGAGTGGCAGCACACTCAGCTCCAGCCCAGGACTCACAGGTACAAATGGGGTGTCGAGGCTCAGATGTGCAGGGATGGTGAAGCAGTGCTCTGTGTAAGACTCGCTCTAGACGACTACGTACAAGATAATGCCACTGGCCCAGAACGACTACTCATATGTATCACCATAAAGAGCCACCAACGGCTCATAAATGTCAGCCATGTGGTGACCTGGCCACGAGGTCCACTAGACCACCGTCGGTAGGTACCCTACCACGTGTCACTCCCAGACACGAGGGTCCGTCCAGTGTGAACCAGACCAACTGTAACCAACTGTCCAACTGTCTGTCCTGTGAAGTGACACTGTAGCCCGGCTACAGGTTACCCGCCACAAGACCGCTCACCGTCTCAGTGAGAGGAAATACTGAAAAAACTGTGAAAGAAAACCATTAGGTACTGCATATGTACATCCTTCTTGAAGGAGGTTCTAGGCCCAAAAATGGAGTTTAAACGCACTGCACTGCTTGCAAATTTTTAATCCTTTGGAGAAGCAGGACGCAGTATGATTTCATAATCCAAGAATCTCAATTGGCAAAGCATAATAAAGCTCCACAGCAGGAAGTAAGTGACCGGTAGCTCTTCAACCAATCGATATCAAATGTTTAGCTCTGACAAATGAAGTGTGCCTTAAGCATTGTCCTAAGTCAACTTCAAGTTTTGTTTGCCACTCAGACTTTTCAGGCTTCTTCTTTTGTTGCTTCACCTGTGAGTACGCAAAGACTCCAGCCAAAGCAATACCAGTGCCAATGCCATTTTGGGGAAACAGGGGTCCTGAAGAAAAGAACAGAGGTAACAATGACCACTAGTCGCTTCACGCAATTGCCTACTAATTGAGTTTGAGGTGAAACCCTCTGCAAAATCATGTATGAGACCTGCTAATATGCATGAAAACAGATGGCAGCAAGTAGAGCACGAACTGCCAAAACTTTTACATCTAGTCCCGCTGACTGAAGATATGTAGGTGTGAATTTCACTCCTATCTACCTACCTACAGGTGCTCTCTCAATGCAGGGAATGAACACAAAATACACTGCTTCTAGGCTGCTTGTTTGGGCTGTGCATTATTTTGGAGAGAGTATCCCATTAGGGAGAGAGGATAGGTAGGGGCGAGGGGGAAGGGTGGGTAGGGGCGAGGGTAATTGGGTAGGGGCGAGGGGGAGTGAGGGGGTGGGTAGGGGCGAGGGCAAGCTGGGGTGGGTAGGGGCGAGAGGGAACTGGGTAGGGGCGAGGGGGAAGGGTGGGTAGGGGCGAGGGTAACTGGGTAGGGGCGAGGGGGAAGGGGGTGGGTAGGGGCGAGGGTAAGAGAGGGGGAGGGTAGGGGCGAGGGCAAGAGAGGGGTGGGTAGGGCAATAGATGAAATCCATGGCTCCTGGTTGAAAGAGGAGATGTCCACAGCGCCGTTACCATGAGCAGGACTACTATAAAGTTAATGGAATTCATCAGGCAGAACAAGCTTTGTGAAGGGAGCTTTGATCTGGGAGAAGCAGACACCAATGGGGCTGATTTTTGATGTTGGGTGATCTTCTGTCGAGGAGATTTCTTCCCACTTCTATTTTCCTCCAGAGGCTCTCCAAATTCAAAGACTTCCCCTGAGGGCGCATCCAGAGTTTTTTCTAAGGCCTTTAACCTTTGAGCTGGCTCAGGTGGCTCATTGGGGTTAGTTACTGTGGAAACAATGGAAGAGGGTGTACCTTCATGCAAAGAGTGAATAGAGACTCCATAACAAGGCATAGATTTGGTAGCCTCTAACCACTCCAGCAGATCTTCATCTGACCCTTCAGGTGTAGTAGGCTGTTCTTATTCAGGTTTGGTTTCCATTGACAAAGAAACTTGCTGCACCACGGGATCCATACCACCTTCTAAGAGAATGGGTTGCATCGAGGAGCCTGAAGTACGTATCCACATTGCGTCGTTTCCCCAATCATGAAGTGCTTTAGTGTGCCGCAGCCATGGTCTTCCAATGAGCAAAGGAAATCTGCCCTCAACCTGGGGAAGTCGAACCACAATAAAATCCAAGTTAAAAGTAAAGTCTTGTACCTGCAGAGGAACATTGTCCACTATGCCTACTGGGTAGACTGTCCGTTGGTCGGCCAACGTAACTGTGAAGGGAGCAGGGCGAGTAGGCTGTAGACCTAGGGCTAACATAGTGAACTCGGGCATCAGGCTGATGCCAGATCCACCATCCACTATCACTCCTAAGAATTGCCGACCTAAAACGGACACTGTCAGGCGAGGGCTTCTATAATCGGTGAGTGGAGCAGCAGGATTGGATATCATATAGGACTCTGACTATCGCACTGGGAGGTGCCCGCCACTAGGACCTGCTCCAGGGTAAAGTGACTGAATAACTGCAAGGGTGTCACTTCTGAAACTCGCATCTAGTCGAAGCATGTCATACAATGACACTTGGTGAAAGGTATTCTTCAATATAGTCTCTGCTGTAGGTTTTTCTCTTGGGATCAATGTCTTCTCAGTTTCCTTGATCTTTTGTAAGTCGGCAACTGCTTCTAAGAAAGCCCCATCAATATCGGAGAGCATAGTAAAAGATCCTTTCTTAGCACTAGGGGATGGCATGTCAGTTGCTGGAGGAGGTGTAGGCATTGGGGAGGAAAGGGCTGTAACTGTTGGAAGATTGAGGCCGAGGGCTGCCCTCTGAGCTCGTGTGAGGACACGAGCGGGCTCCTCTACCAGCTGCAACTTGTCTTGAGAGGCAATCATATGGGCAGAAAGTGGTGGCTTGGGGTTGGTACTAACTGCTATCAAATTGATCTTGGGAAAGGTGAATTCAGGTTGGCTCCGACTTGGGCTCGCAGAGGTAGAGGCGCGTTGTTTTGGACAATCCTTAGTGTAGTGATCCTGAGCCTCAGGGCAAAGTTGGCACGGAGAAGAGCCTTCTGGCAGAGGGCATTTGCTCTGATAATGCCCATATTCTCCGCATCTGTAGCAGGGTATGGGCCGATTGGAAGGACGAAACGGGGGACGAGGTGGTTGCTGCATGGAGTTGGAGGCTGAAGTGTAGAAGCTCTGAGGGGTTGAGGTGGCATTAGCATTATAAAAACTTTGAGTCGGGAAAGTACTTGACATACCTTGGACAGCAGGGTTATTGAGCAAAGGTGGCATGTAGTTGGGATGGCCGTAGTGGGAAACCATGTTGGATGATGGTGCTAACCCTTGTTGGAGAGAAGGACCAAGACTTTGCTGTATTTTGTGCAATCCCTTTAGGTAGTAACAATCCTTGTCCTCATGTCCAGATTTTTCACAGAAGTGGCAGTAAACCCAAAGGGGGCATTCCTGCGGAGGGTGCCCTGGAGAGCGGCATGAGCTACACCAAACCGTAGCCTTAGTCTCTTGCTGACACTTGAGCTCTTCTAGCTCGCGCTTAATCTATTCCAATGCCTCATGATTTGGAGGCTTCTCTTGTCTAAGAGAGAAGGACCACTCCTCTTGAAGAGCTCGCTGTAACTTTAGGGCTTCCAGTTCCCTGCGTAAAGAAGCTAAAGGATCAGCAGGACTACCTTCCGAGAACACAGAGGGAGTATCTATGTGAGGAGAGTTGTTGAACAGCTTCCTAGCCCCCTCTATCCTAGTAGCAGCTGCGATGAACTCCTCGAGAGTGGCGTCGGGTCGAAGACTCTCTCGGAGTTTTTGTTGAGAAATTTTGGGAAGCGCCTTCTCCACCCACTTTTTAACCATGAATTCACCGGGTTGTTGGGGGAGCTTGGCCACCAGCGACTTAGTTTTAGTCATAAGCTCTGCAAAAGTCTCCTCAGGCTTGAGCACCATGTTGGCCAACTCATCCAACACCTTCTCCTGGTAGTCACCCGGCCTAAAAGCTGCACAGAACTATTGTCTTAAGGCTGCCCAAGTTGCAAAATGGTTCTCTGCAAATTGACTGTACCATTTATCTGCTAGGCCATCTAGGGTGGATGGAAATAGTACCAAATAAGCATCTTCTCTGTTCAGACCACATCCCCTACAGAGAGATACAAATCTTCTTGCATGGTCGTCAGCATCTTCTGAAGAAAGCCCTTTGAAGGTAGGGAACTTGATGTTTACCTTGGCCAAAACACTAGCTAGTGGCTCCATGATTCCTTGCTGAGCTTGTTGCTCTATAGCTTGCTGTATCAGAATAGGAGAGAGCTTTATTGGAGAAGGCGATCGGGAAGATGGGGAACCTGATGAAGGAATGGGTGATGTGGTATGTGGAGGTATAGGTGATGAGGTTGAAGGATTTCTACAAGGTGTCAAAGGTCATCTTCTGTGATAGTACTTCGGAGGGCGTAGTAGTGCGCTTTGACGCTCCAAAGACCTCCTTGTATGTGTCATGCGGTAAACGCCAACCCCACCAAGCTTTGGGCAAGAAGACCTTCACTTGGCTGAATATTGGTGTAGACTCTACTAGACCAGGGCGAGTGACTAGACCACCTGGTCTGGACCAAGACGAGGAAGGACTAGACCAGGGACGAGAAGGACTAGACCAGCACGAGCACTGGGTGGACTAAGGCGAGAGACTAGACCAGCTAGATTAAGTTGAACCAGACCAACAGGCTGCACAGGCGAGGCGAAGAAACCAGCTACTCAACAGAGTGAGACTTCAGTTGAGGTCCCGCCGTGATCGCCAAAATGAGAGCACTTGTAGTGCGGATAATGTGTCGTGCTCTCTACAGTGTGGGTGCCCTTCAGTGCAATGTGCGTGACAATCTCACTCAAACAAATGAAAACTCTCTCAAACAGAATGAAACACAGAAACAATGGATAACGACAGAGACACAACAGTGGACGAGAACATGTGGACTCGACTAGCTCAAAGAACCATGTACAGACTCTGGCGTGGCAGCACACTCAGCTCCAGCCCAGGACTCACAGGTACAAATGGGGTGTCGAGGCTCAGATGTGAAGGGATGGTGAAGCAGTGCTCTGTGTAAGACTCGCTCTAGACGACTACGTACAAGATAATGCCACTGGCCCAGAACGACTACTCATATGTATCACCATAAAGAGCCACCAACGGCTCATAAATGTCAGCCATGTGGTGACCTGGCCACGAGGTCCACTAGACCACTGTCGGTAGGTGCCCTGCCATGTGTCACTCCCAGACCAGAGGGTCTGTCCAATGTGAACCAAACCAATTGTAACCAACTGTCCAACTGTCTGTCCTGTGAAGTGACATTGTAGCCCGGCTACAACATGAAGATTCTTTCATAAACAAAATCTTGACTGCTGTCTGCGCTCTTGAAGAACCGGTGTGTTTTCAGAAAAGCACACCATTGCAGCTCCAATACCACTGTTACAAGCTTGGTGTCAAGTGGCTGTGACAACCATTGACCTTAGTTGTTGGTTTCTTTCCCTTGATTTGTATTTAATTTTTGGGACCCTCTTTGTGAAGTCACAAATGGCCGGACATTGTATGGCCACTGTGAAACAGCCGACAGCCAAGAGTTTCATCTACAGTAGTGAAGGTCAGGTCGCCACCAATTGGTCAAGCCAATTGGACTGAAATCCGAGTAGTAAAAGGGTGGCTAGACTCACTTCAAAGTCATTTAGGCCCCACGCGACATTTTATAAGTTGATGGGTACTAGGAAATTAACTAAAAAGAGGCAAATTGGACACATGGCGGCTCCAGAGCAGTTTTTCGGAGTCATCAGCAAGAGGGGGCGCGAGGGCGTCCAAATTTGGGAAGGGGACTGATTTTCAAATCATGGTGCCTAGCGTGTGTGTGTGAGTAGTGGGTGCAGGTGATCGTACCTTTAACGGAAAGCTTTCCTTCTCCCTTGTCTCATGTAGCGAGATGATTTGCTCTCGTGCATATCCCCCCCCCCCTTTGCACATATGGCAATGCCTCACTAGTTGGGCTTCTTAGATGACCACAGGAACCGGATTAGCTAATTGCTGATCCCCCACGGGTACGCACAGTTCCATCGCGAAGGATTGCGAAAACAAAGCGTTTTCTTGCGTGAAAACTCGTCGAATTCAGAGGGGAATTGTCCCATTGCGTGCGGGAGCACCTTACAAGCATAGGCGTGTTCGTTCTGCTCCGCTCAAAACGATCCAAAACAGAAAATTACAGCCTGCTGTGTTTTCTTGTAGCTTTAGGGTTACCCACCTAAACTCAAGAAAGCCTTGGGATGCGTGTACAGGGTTTTGACCACCCGACAGTGACAAAACAGAGAATTATAGCACGATGAAATTGACCTGCAGCTCTCCAGAAAGCTTCCAAAATTCAAGGGAAAGTGTCCTTGACGTGTACTTTTGCGCCGTTATGCTGGCAAAACTAGGACAAAAACCTGCAATTACAGCCACGGACAGGTTTGGACAGCTTGGTGAGAGTTAGATGAAAGCATTCGGATCATCTATTTGCAATAAGAATAAAAAAATACCGAAAGGGGCGCCAGTCTTTGGGGCCTACACAGCGTCGTCGTATGCTTGGAAGCACTCCAGCTGCCCAGCCGTGTTTATGTTTGAAGGGAGTTCACGGCCACCCTTGACTGTACCTTTTGTTGATGTGAATGCTCCACAAGGTCAACGGTTTATGACTAGACAACTAGACGAGGATGCGTTCAAGACACAATTGGTTACTGCTATGAATGTGTTTTCTCAGTTGGTGCAGAATACTAGGTTTATGGAATTTTTGCAAGCACCACCAATGTCATAGCAGACAAGGTAACTTTTTCATGCAGGAGAGCCCGTTGAGGCTCAAGCGCAAGTCCCGTATGCGTCTCAACAGGGTAGGAAGCATTCACATGTTGCGGAGTCAATTGGGGCTCCAAGACAAATTCCTTCTGTCCACGAACAGGTGGTTAGGAGGCCGATGCCACAGGCTTTGCCAGTTCAGCCAGCCACCGTTCAGAGTCCAAATGTTGCATTAAATGGATAGGGAACCGCTTTCCAGGCTATGCAACAGGTCCTTCCACCACCCACGGTACATCTTGGGTATTTCGAGGGTGGATCTGTGTTTCAAAGCACTTACATGTCGCGGAGTCAATTGGGGCTCCAAGACAAATTCCTTCTGTCCACGAACAGGTGGTTAGGACGCCGATTCCAGAGGCTTTGCCAGTTCAGCCAGCCACCATTCAAAGTCCAAATGTTGCATTAAATGGATAGGGAACCGGTTTCCAAGCTATGGAACACGTCCTTCCACCACCCACGGTACATCCTGGGTATTTCGAGGCTGGATCTGTGTTTCAAAGCATGGCTAATTATACACCTCGAAACCAGCAAACATACCAAGAACAGCCTTTGGGGGTATGCAAGGCATGATGCCAAACCCCATGTATGGCAATATTGGCATGCAACAAGGGTTTCAGTGCAATGAGGGCCAGTTTGAGGTGCCACAAGGTGGTTTTTCCGACCAGTAGGCAAATATGGCACCAGTGACTCAGAATATCAATGGCCAAGGGCCGCCATAGATGTATATTACAATGCCCATGTTGCAGACACTTCCTTATGATAATCTAAGAGCACTGGAAAAGCCAACACGATACAAAGAAGATGGCGCGGCTGTGAAGTTCAATACTTTCAGTGGATTTGAGGATAAGACAAAGGCTCTCACTTTCCTCCAACTATTTAATAGTGCCTATGTAGGCGGGAATTTTACAGAAGCATCCAAAGTCAGGAAAGTTGTCACTTTCTTAAAAGGTAATGCGCGTACATGGTGGAAGTCACAAAGTGATGACGTGGCATGACCTGAAGGACTCCGGACAGAGAGGGGTCGGAGCCCCCTACTGAAAGATGCAAAAGAAGTTGTATCAGCTTGCAGAATCAATTTGAGAGGCCAAAAATGAGAGGACACCAATTTCTTTTTATTAAGTTGTACCAACTTATGCAGTCCTATCCGATGGGGCCCAAGGGACAAAAGAACTGAGTGAAGGCTAATGACGTCGTAGTTGTACGAACGTCTGCGTTTTACGCTATTGACGTGGCAGGCCGTACGGAAATCTACCTATTGCGCTGGCCTTTTGTAGATGTTAATATATCATTTCATTTCATCTCTCTCTCTCTCTCTCTCTCTCTCTCTCTCTCTCTCTCTCTCTCTCTCTCTCTCTCTCTCTCTCTCTAAGAGGCCCAGGCAATCCCATCGCAAAGAATTGTTCGGATGCTTCAGGATGGATCAACGAGTCCATACCGAGGATGATAGCATTTATGAAACCCCACCTAAATCGAGAGCGACATTTAGGCGAAGGTTTCAAGAGAGCACACTATCGCCACGTTCTGTGAGAGTAGAGAAATTGTCTAGAGTCAAAGATGCTTATGAGAAGGTACAGGTGATGATTAAGGCGGAGCTAAACCTATTGAGGGGTGACATTGAAAAAGAGATGTATGCAATACGAAAACTTACAAAAAAGCCGTGTATGCAGATATGAGGAAAGGATTGGAAAAAGAGATGCTTAGTAAGCATGATGAGATGTACACATCATTGAAGGCCGAGATGCAGACGATTGTGAGGGCAAAATTGAATTTCTGAATCTTGGATTAGAGGATGCACTTGCTATGCTTGAATCTTGGAAATCAAAAAAGGAAGAACGCATGAATGAAAAGGATGCAGTGATTGAAGCACTTAAGGGAGACCTTGCAGCTTGCAAAAATATCCCTGCAAAGGAGGCAGAAAATCAACCCTCAATGATCAAGCAGCTCGAATAAGGACCAGGTGAAAACTCTACGAGAAGAGGAAGAGCAAAAGGCATGAACAACCTCTTCATGGGTGGAGCACCTACTCAAAACACAAGAGAAGGTTGATAAAGCTGAAGGTTGTCTATGAGTAATGATTCCCAGAAGTACCTCCCTCTGAAGTACCTCCCTCTGAAGTCGGGCTTTGGTCTCTCTGCACTCCTCATCATACCAGCTATTTTGGGTGTACTCCGAGAATGTCGTCGCTGTCCAGGCTCAATGTGGGGGTATGCCTCTGCTACTGCATCATGTAGTGTTTGTCAATATATAAGCGAGCTCCCATAAAGATCTCCCCGGATTCTCTATGCATAAGCGTCTGCAGATACATCCTATGTAGATACAATAAGTCTCTGAGGTTAAAGTGTATCGGGTATGCGTAGGTGTTTGTGTCAGTCAAGCTGTCCTAAACTGAAATGAGACGGTAAACGTAAGGAGAGTATGATCTATTGCTACCCCAGTAGTCTTGGGCCCGACTGTAAAGTCCCGAATAGAGGGTATGAAACTGGGCTGAGCCAAAACATAATCCATTGTGCTGGCCCCATGTCTATGAGGAAAACGAGTGAAACCACTTGACGCTGGAAATCTCTGGATGCCATTCAAGATGGCCAGTCCATGTGTAGTCCCTAAATCTGTCAGATATCCCCCATATCCATTATGCTCTTCATCCTGCGAACACCTAGCCAATGCCATATCACTAACATCCAATTCTCTCAACATTTCCTCCGAGGTATCGTAGAAGACTGTCTGAGCCCATCCTGGCATTGAAGTCTCTCAGAAAAATGACATCTCCATCCCCAGAGAACTCCCATATGTCCTCATCCGATATCATGTGGGGTGCTCCTCCCTTGGGCGATGCATAATGAGATGTGCTGGGAGCAAAATAGTATATTGCAATGTAGAGTGGCCTCCCTGTCTCCGCTCTCACTCTGACCCACATATATATGGCCTGCTCATCCCTCTGAGCAATACGAATGAGGGGTTGCAGCTCCTCCCTGAATAAGACTGCCACACGGCATCAGCTAGAGATTGAGACTGACAGATTTGGGAGAGTACCAACAAAAGCCACGATATGTCAATTGTGTCATATAGAGCCAGAGACAAAGTTACATCACATTTGTCATTGTTCGGTATACTTTGAGATACGACGCCGCTTTCACTGTCTATTGAGAGAGTGCTTTGGACCGTTGGCTAGAGTCATGAGATATGAGGATTAGAGATGCTTCGGGTTGTTTTTGCTAGAGCTACAGAGACACGAGGAAAGTCTCTTGAGGAGACCAGGTAGTGGGAGACATTCACAAAGGGAGATCACTGACTTCTTCAGAGCAGGGACTCAACAGCTGGATGAGCATGCTTCACAGCAGACTTCAGAGCCCACTTCTACCAGACGTATATTAGTGGACAGAGTCACTGAGCTTGAGACAACTAGACGCCCACGTCTACAAGGGCGACACGACATCGACGGAGGCTCCACCATAGAATCACGACTATTCTAGCATGACATGGGAAACACCCAGTACGACTATTTATAAAGGTGGATATTGACGAAGCTCTTCAACGACCGATGCAATACTTTCTCGGACAACGCCCGAAGCCGGGCATCCTCTGGAATGGATGATGATGATGATAATGATTTTCAGTCTGACCGTTGCTCAGCTTACCAGCCACCCATAGGAGTCGGTAGCACTTCTATCTCAGTTTCTAGTTTGTAGTTTTCTTTGTTTGTACCCAGACTTGGTACTAGATTCACCATCGTAATCAGTTTGGTCTCATAGGTCTTTTTGGCCTTTTGTAGACGTTAATATATCATTTCATTTCATCTCTCTCTCTCTCTCTCTCTCTCTCTCTCTCTCTCTCTCTCTCTCTCTCTCTCTCTCTCTCTCTCTCTCTCTCTTTGTGGTGTGTGTGTGGGTGGGTGGGTGTATGTGTGCTAATAAAAAGAGGAAAATGGTATAACCTTTCTATCGCCCAAGTGTGGTAGATTGGTTATGCCATTTCCCTCTTGAATAAGAGGTCTTGAGTTCATCGGCTAGATCTTTAAGGTCTCTTGGGATAGTTTCCTACGACATTAAAACTCTCTTCTTCTCTCTCTCTCTCTCTCTCTCTCTCTCTCTCTCTCTCTCTCTCTCTCTCTCTCTCTCTCTCTCTCTCTCTCTCTGTGGCTTCACAGCAGCAATCGCACCAAAGCGCAGGGTGCACACAGCAATATGCGCAGACGGGCAGATTACAAAAGTGCAATGAGGGGGTTTGCGCGCTATCGAGGCGGCACATAGCGACACGTCATCTCTCTCTCTCTCTCTCTCTCTCTCTCTCTCTCTCTCTCTCTCTCTCTCTCTCTCTCTCTCTCTCTCTCTCTCTGAGAGAGAGAGAGAGAGAGAGAAGTTTATGTCCCTACGTTGCTAGTGATTTTTGGCTTGGAGTGTCCAAGCTTGTGACAGAGGACGACAGTGTTGATGCAAGGACAGGCACCCGCCAAATGGGTTTACTTCAAGCAAATGTTTCAATCTGCGTGGCTGTCAAATGAATTTGAGAATGATGTCATGACAAATTGGCACCAACTCACCCGCCACATGGGTTTGCTTCAAGCAAATGTTTGCATCTGCGTGGCTGTCAAATGAATTTGAAGCCGATGTCATGATAGATTGGCACCAACTCACTGCGGCTACTTGCAAGAGCCTAGAGGGTACAATCGGAGATTCTGTAAAGCGTTGCTCTCAGTAATTTCCTACAAGTTTGTACCACTGACAGAGTAGATTGAGAAGTATTCTTGTGCGCTGAATACAGGGCTTAGAAACTACTGTACAAAGAACAGAGTGGCCACCCTTACTCAGCTTGTGGAAGTTGCCAACACTAGTCATGCCTTGTTGAAGGGAGAAAACAGTGTGATGGGGGCCAATCAAAGAAAACTTCAGCAAAGAAAGCCACAAATTTCAATAGTGTCAATTCCTTATCATCATGAGCTTGATGACATGAAGAGTATGTAGCTAATGAAGATTTTGCAAGGATCTTTAACCAGTTGCAAGATGGAAACCGCCATGAGCAGTATCTCCTCAAGGATGGTTTTATGATATTGCATGGTAGACTATGTGTCACTAGATAATTGCGACATAAGGTTATGGTGGAAAGCCATGTCCCACCGCATGGAGGGCATCGTGGTATAGATGTGACACTGAAAGTGGTCGAGACATTCTTTTATTGGCCTACTTTGAGGAGAGATGTGGATGCCTTTGTGCAAGCATGCGTAATTTGCCAAAAGGTCAAGTTTGACAGGCAAAAGACACCAGGGTTGTTACAGCCACTGCCTATTCAAGATAAGCCATGGGAAAGTATTGCTATGGATTTTATCTTTGCTCTGCCAAGAACGTCGACAGGAAAGATGGTAAATGGATTATTATTTGCACATTCAGCAAGCAGGCCCATTTTATTCCTGTCAGGAAGAAGATCAGATGGCACGATTGTTTATGTACAAAGTGTTCAAGTACCATGGTATGCCACAGTCTATTGCCAGTGATCGAGATCCTCTTATGACAAGCCTATTTTTGGAGAGGTTTGTTCAGAAACATGGGCACCACGCTCAAGTTTTCCTCTCATTTCATCCACAAACTGATGGACAGTAAGAAGAGGCTAATTCTATTGTCTTAGATCTGTTGAAATGTTATGTGTCAGATAATAAGGGCAAGTGGGAACAATATTTACACATGCTTGAGTATGCATACAACAAACAGTGCATTCATCAATAGGCAAGGCCCCTTTTGAAATTGTTGAGGATAGCAAAAAGGTTCCTCTCATTTTGCACACAAAAGGACAAGATTTTTGAAGCAGATCGATATGTTGAGATTATGGATGAAATGTAAAAGAAAATCAAGCTCGTCTTGGAGAAGACTCGAGCAAAGCAGAAAAGCGCTGCTGATCGTCACCGACGTAAATTGTTGTTTTCACCTGGTGATTGTGTACTCTTACAGTTTGAAAAGGAAAGGTTAAAGAAGATGAAGGGCAAGGAAAGGTTATTTCCAAAGCTCAACATGCGTTACTATGGGCCATTTCAAGTACTTGCCAAGATCAACGATGTTGCTTATAGGTTGAAATTGCCTGACAGATGAAAGATTCATATAGCGTTTCACGTGAGTCTTCTAAGACCCTTTGTGGGTGATGTGCCAGAAGATACACCAGATGAGGATCAACTAGAAGTTGAGGAACTTGATGAGTTCTTGGTTCCACGCAGATTTTGGCACATAAGGAGAGAAAAGTTAAGGGAGAAGTTGCACAACGGTATTTGGTGAAGTTCACGAAGTATCCACCTATGGATGCAAAGTGGATGGAAGAGTGTGAACTGCTAGAGTCACCGAATGTACTCCAACTTTACCTTAGTAGTGTACATTGCTCTACAAATGCTAAAGGTATAACGTTCACCTCTATCGTGGATAGGAATGGCAAAAGTATGAAGGTTTCATTAAGTCATTAGTATCTATGTTTCATGACCTTTCCTGCGAATACATGTGAAGGTTTCATTAAGTCATTAGTATCTATGTTTCATGACCTTTCATGCGGTTACAAGTGAAGGTTTCACTAAGTCATTAGTATCTATGTTTCATGACCTTTCCTGCGATACATGCGATGATAAATGGGTACTAATCACACCAAATCATCTATGGCATGTATATTTGGCTAGCGATCGAGGACGTTGCGATTTCAAGAGGGGGGTATGTCATGATGTTGTGACAACCACTAACCTTATTTGTTGGTTTCTTTCCCTTGATTTTTATTTAATTTTTGCGACCCAGGTCGCCACGAGTTGGTCAAGCCAATCGACATAGAAATCCAAGCAGTAAAAGGATGGCTAGACTCAGTTTAAAGTTGTTTAGGGCCTACGTGACACATTATAAGTTGGTGGGTACTAGGAAATTAACTCAAAAGAGGCAAATTAAACACATGGCGGCTCCAAAGCAGTTTGCCAGACTCATCAGCAAGAGGGGCGCCCAAATTTGAGAAGGGGGCTGATTTTCAACTCATGGTGACTACAGTGTGTTTGTGAGTAGTGGGTGCACGTGATCACACCTTTAATGGAAAGTTTGCCTTCTCGCTTGTCTCATGTAGCGCGGTGATTTGCTCTCGTACCCCACTAGTTGGGCTTCTCAAATGACCATGTACAGGTCTGGGGTTTTATGCACGTTTGCGAAGGCAAGAGCCTTTTGTACAAGAACCGGATTGCTAATTGTTGATCCCCCACAAGTACGCACAGTTCCATCGCGAAGGATTGCAAACACGGAGAGTTTTCTCGCATGAAAACTCGTCGGTGATTCAAAGGGGAACTGTCCCATTGTGTGCGGAGGCACCTGAGACACGAGTAGGCCTATTCGCTCCGCTTAAAACGATCCAAAACAGAAAATTACAGCCTACGGTGTTTTTCTGCAAGTTTAAGGTTTCGCACCTAATCTACAAGAAATCACCAAGGGAGCCTCGGAAAAGCCTTGCGATGCGTGTACGGGGTTCTGGACACCTGACAGTGACAAACAGAGAACTACAACACGCTGAAATTGACCTACAACTTGCTGGAAAGCTTCCAAATTGCAAGGGAAAGTGTCCTTGACGTGTACTTTTGACCTACAGGAGTTTTGCTCCATTATGTTGGCGAAATTGGATCAAATACCTATAATTACAGCCATGGACAAGTTTGGACAGCTTGACGAGAGTTAGGTGAAAGCGTTCCGATTGTCTATTTGCAATAGGAATAAAGAAATACCAAAAGGGGCGCCAGTCTTTGGGGCCTACAGGGTTCGCTGTCTGCTTGGAAGCACTCTAGCTGCCAAGCCGTGTTTTTGTTTGAAGTGTTAAATTCCAATCACAGGTTTATTGTGAAGTTGCTTTGTGTCGTAAAGTTAAAGTAAAGATCGGGTGAAAGCTAAAGTCTACCGCCCTCTATCGAGTCTATGGGCCGGTTTCACTTGGACACTCCAAGCGAGAAATTGATAGCAATACACGAACAAAAACTACAAATTACTGAACTTTACGAGACACACACACAGAGGAATGAAATGAAATGAAATGATATATTAACGTCTTCAAACTGAAATTGAACTAAGCTAAAGTGAAATGAAATGAAATTGAATGGAATGGAATGAAATGAAATGAAAGGCTGAAATGCTGAAATCAGGATCCTATGATATCCAGCATCGGTCGCTGGCAAAGCTCATCAATGTCCTCCTCAACGAGTACTCTGACTGGGCGTCTCCCATGTCGTGCCAGAACAATCCGAACCCTTTAATGCAGCCTCCACCGATGTCTCAATGACCCTTGCAGTCATGGGCATCTAGATCTCCCAAGCTCAGTGGCCCTGTCACTCAGCGTACCCCTGGTACAAGTGGACTCTAAAGTCTTCTGTGATACATGATCATCTGAATGTCGCGTATGTAGTCTGAAGAAATCAGAGATCTCCCTCTATGAGTGTCTCCTATTGTCTGGTCTCCACAAGGGGCTCTCCCTATGCCTACGCAGCTCCAATAATAATAGCCCAAGGCATCTTTGATCCTGATATCTGTCACAAGACGGGCACCACGTGCCGCGCGACTGAACAGACTTTTAGCACTTCCATAACAACTGAACTGAAATAGAGAGAGACGACACGCGACACGGAGTGGCGGAATTCCACCCCAGAGAGTATTGGCCCCAAACCTTGGCGCCCCTTTCGGTATTTCTATATATTGCATCAACACAGTACAAGCCAGAACATCAGACTCTGCATCTTCTCCAAGAAGCATGCCAGAGAATGAGCCCTAACCTCATATTTAAAGGCCCTTGGCCTAAAAAGCAGTTTACAGTAAAAAGCCTTCAAACTTAAAAGCATCTGGTCCAAAAGCAAAGCCAAAAGGCTACCGTAAATCACGGAAATCCGTACAGCCTACCACGTCATCAGCTAGCGCAAAACACGAAAATCCGTACAGCCTACCACGCCATCATGTCAGCCCAATTTTCGAAATTCTGCCACATCGTCAGTTTTTGCGTGTGTGCGGAACTTGCTTTATTTTAATCCTTTATGTCACTTGGGGCCCCATCGGATGGGTTCCCCATAAGTTGGGAGGACTTCTTTTGTTACTTGTTCTTCTAAGAGTTTAGGCCCCTCGGCTGCCATCTGTAAGTTGGCTCCATTCTTTAGGCTTTGACACGTCAACAGTTTATTATAATATCTCATAACTTTGGCCAATTGTCCAAAACCCTCTCTGAATAGGCACTGGAAACGGCCTCGTATCTCATAGTAGATTGGGCACTGACATATGTGATGTAACTATGTCTCTGGCTCTATATGGCAAAACTGACAAATCCTGGCCTCTGTTGGTACTCCTCTAAATCTGTCAGCCTCAATCTCTAACTGATGTGATAATGTGCGCATTTGTCCAATAACACATCATAATCCATGGGATAGATGAGTGTCCATGTAGGCGAGTCTTGTCACAAAACCATCCTCTATAAGCTCAAGCAAATGCTCTCTGTAGAAATCCATCTTGGTGCCAAGCACACGCATAGGCTGTATCCATGCCCTCCTAGTGTCTAACTGAATCAAGTCTTGTCTGATGAGCTGAGTGATCTTGGTCCATGTGAGAGACAAGGAGGGTGTGTCCAGCGAATACTGGAAAGGGGGTAATCTATCCATGTCAAAACCATGCAGCTTGAACCAAGTTGTCATCTGTGCATACCAACAAGAGGTGTCTCCCTGTGAGGCAAGCTGTCGAGAAGACTCCAAAGCTAGATGGGCATATCTGTCTCTTAGGAGATCCCAGATACTGTGTATGAAAGAAACGGACCTGGTAAGTGCCTCAATGACCAGTTGGGGGGGGGGAGCAAGCTCCGCACGGATAATCTCATGCGGTACAGAGACCTTGGCCCTAATCATCCGAGAAATCATAGAGACAAGAGGCCTCTCTATGCACTTCCATCCATCAGTACTGCCAACCCGGCTATGGCGGTCCACTGATGGCCCCCATATCTACACCCCATAAAGTAGAGCTGATGTGACCAGACTGTCGAAAAGCTATAGTTTCATTCGAGGTTCCTGAAACTGAACCTGCGAACACATCCTCCCCATCTTCCCTAAAGCCGCATATGCTCCCATTAGCCTAGTCTTTGCTACTCTCCTCAAAGAAAACACTGTCCACACCAAGGTAAGTGTATGCATTTGTATACTCCACCGTCTCCTGACCATATGGAAAGGTAGGTGCGGATCGCCTGACCCACTGAGGTGTTGAACACCATAACCTTAGTCTTGCCAAGGTTCACCGATAAGCCGCTATCACTAGCAAATGTGTGCAATGTATCCAAATGTCGTTGCATTCCCTCTGGTGAATCTTAGATCAACACAATATCATCTGCATATAGTAGCAATGAGATCCGACTCCCTGCTAACTGTGCTCCTCTGTCGCCTCCCCTCTCAATGTAATTTGAACTCTCATCCACATACATGCCAATGAAGTAGGGGAGAGTAGACAACCTTGTTTCACCCCAATAGTAGAGTGAAAACACTCAGACACCCCCTCGGGAGTGCGGACTTGACCCACAACTATCCTGTACAGGGCCATGATCCCCCAAATCAGCTCGGGGGGTACACCCATCTCCTATAACCTGCGCATCAGTCGAGCTCTAGGGACTGTGTCAAATGCTTTGCGAAAATCCACAAAAGTACAGTAAATCCTCTACCATATGATCTACCCTCCTAAATAATAGCTCCGAGTGTCAAGATGTAATCAAGAGTAGAAAAACCTCTCCTAAAACCTGCCTGTCCTAATGCTCGTATGCCTACTTTCTGCCCATCTACTCAATTGCTACTCAAGAATAGATGCATATAACCTGGCCGGTATGTGCCCAATAATAATGGTGCGATAGTTCCCAGGCATCATTGGATGTCCTGCCTTGAAAATAGGCACAACAGTCGACATACTCCAAGTATCAGGAAAACCCTCACACATGGCTCGATTGAACATCAATGCAAGAAGTCCTGCAAGCATATCTCGAGCATGTGTAGCGTGCTCTGCCACCAATCCATCATGATCATATGCTCTCCTAGTCCTCATCCTGTCAACAGTTTTCTTCACCATCTCAACAGTAAAGAAAATGCATGTCTCTGGACATGGTATCGGGGGGTCTAGTAGAGGCAACTGGCCGGGAACTGTGTAAAGAGATGATGCATACTCACCCCCAAGTCTCAGTGGATGTGATAGCCGATGGAGGGGAGTGCTCATGAAAGAATCTCTATGCCTCACCTAAGTCCTGGCTCAAAAATAGCTTATACAACTCCTCTAGCCGAGCGAGATAAGCTTTCTTCTTCCGTCGCACCAGTCGGAAGGAAGGAAATTTGTGGCTCTCTATGAGTAATGACACCCAAAAGCACCTTTAAAGTGTGGCTCTTGTCTCTCTAGTTTACATCATACCAACTGTTCTGGGGCATGCTCCCAGACGGCATCTGTGCTCAGGCTGGCTGTGTGGATATGCCTCTGTTGCTGCATCATGTAATGTCTCTGTTAGTATCTAGGTAAGCTCCTCTAATGGAAGTCTAAGCATCTGTATATGCCATCTGTGTAGACAGAATCAGTCTCTAACTGTATCGAGTATACGTAGATGTTTGTGCCAATCGAGCTGTGATGAACTGAAGGGAGACAGTAAACGTGAGAAGGGCATGATCTATTGCTACCCCGATAGACATGGGCCCGACTGTAAAATCTTGAATAGAGGGTATAAAATTGGGCCGAGCCAAAACATAATCCACTGTGCTAGCCCCATGTCTGTGAGGAAAACAAGTGAACCCACTCAATGCTAGAAATCTTTGTAGGCCATTCAAAATGGCCAGTCCATGTGCAGTCCCCATGACTATAAAATATCCCCCATAACCAGTGTGCTCCTCATCCTGCAAACACCTGACGAAACCCATATCATTGACATCCAATTCTCTCAACATCTCCTCTAAGGTATCCTAGAAGACTGTCTAAGAGTGGCCCGACCTGGCATTAAAGTCCCCCATAAGGATAACATCCCCGTCTCTAAAGAACTCCCATATGTCCTCATCCAAAATCATATAAAGTGATTGTCCCTTGGGGGATGCATAGTGAGATGTGCTTGTTGGAAAATAGCATATTGCAATGTAGAGTGGCCTCCCAGTCTCCACTCTCACCTTGACCCACATATACCTGGCATGATCATCTCTACGGAGAATATGAATGAGCGACTGCAACTCCTCCCTGAATAAGACTACCACACCTCTTGACCCACGTCCTCTATACTCTGATCTCACCTCCCATCTACAAGTAGTCTCCCAAACGATACCGCGACACTCTAGGTAATGTGCCACCACGAGTTTGGTGCATCTCTAAGTAGAAAATAATGTCTCTTCCTCTAAAGCTATCTTCAATGGCGCCCACATCTAGCTTCAATGACCCATTATAATTCCATGCTGCTAGTTTTAGGCTTGTCCCATAGGTCTCGCACCATCATGCGGTGCTTTTTTCCAGAATCACCACTCTCCCTCCTCTGTACAAAACAATTTTTGCTTTCTCTCTCGCTGCCTTGATCTCCGGCATCTTCTCTTGCATGTGCGCTATCTGTGCTAGGGTAATCATCCCCCAAGAAAATCCCGATATTCTTGAGTGCTGGTCTTTTCTTCAAAAACTCCTTCCTAGCCTCCCAAGTAGGAAAGCGTGTAATGAGCGCTCTTTCTTTGGAGCTACATGTCCCAAAATTCCCTTTCTTCCCACTCTCCAAGCCCCTGTGTGAGTAGGCTCGGGAATGTTCATTCGTTTCAGAAGTTCTTTAACTTCTTCTTCCAGAATCCACATTGTTAGTGTCCTTGAGACCAGTGACACGTACACGAAGAGCTCTCGTCTTCCTCTTTTGCTCCTCCTCCAAGGTCAAGTAATGATGGTGGATGGGGGTGTGGTAGTAGACATTCCACCTTTTCCTTTCTTTGCAGACTCAATCCACTTCTCCACTTCGCCCGCCGTCTTCTGCATTTGGAAGAGCCTATCTGCCCATGAGGATACTTCCCGTGTTTTTTGTTGCTCCTCCTCCTTAAAAATTTTTACATGCTCTTTGATATTGTTCAATTCCTCGATCACTGTGGGTTGGTCATCTTTATCTTTTTCTGATTTACTTTTGCATTCTGCAAACTCTCTCTTAAGTCCTTCAATCAAGGCATCCTTTTCATTCATACGCTTCTCCATCCCCGATTTCCAAACCGCAAAGGTGGTGATTGTTGCATCCAATTCCTTTCTCCAAAGGACATGTGCTACCTCTTTTTCTGCCCTCATCCTGTTTTATAGTTGTGCTGTCACTTTGTTATACAACTGGACTTTGCATGCCTCCCTGGCTTTGACAAGTTCTTTTTCCATGTATGCCCTCATGAGATTTGAGTTCGACCCGAATCATCATCTGAACCTTTTCATACATGGTTTCATCCTCGATCTTGTTGAGCTTGCCTGCTCTCAGAGAGTTCGGTGACAACACACTATCACGCATCTTCCGCCGGAAGGTGGTCGTCGCCTCGGGTGGAGTTTGATAGACATCGGCCTCCTCATTCGTAGGTGGGTCCATCTTAGCACATTGCACTGCTCAAGTTGCAGCAGAGAGGGGGGAGAAAGAAGGGCGAGTATGCAATAAAGAGAAGGATCTCACCCTGCAATTTTGGACGAAAGAACTCCCTCACAGTGTCAAGGAAATCACATTCTGCATACATCTCTGTCTACAATAAGCATCATTGTGTTAATCCACACTATGCATACATGATTGCCGTATTGCTGCCTTGCGCGTCGTCTAGCCAAGGGAAAGCATATCGTCCTGCTGTATACTGCGAGAGAGAGAGAGAGAGAGAGAGAGAGAGAGAGAGTGTGTGTGAATGAATGAAATGAAATGAAATGTTATATTAACGTCTTCAAAAGGCCAAAGTGATCAATGAGACCAGAAAGTTACAAGGTGGTGGATTTGATACAGAGTCGAGAGTAACAAAAATGACAAAATAAAATACTATGGAATCCTAAACTGCTAGGTGGAGAGAGAGAGAGTCAACACAGCACTGGCCCCAAAGTCTGGCGTCCCTTTCGTATTTCTTTATTATTATGCTCACAACAGTACAACTCTCGAGGGTACTCTACTCTCAGACTCTCCGTCCAGATGCTCTGCAGAGTGAGGGTCCAAGGGTCCTTATAAACAATACAAGGGATGCCCAAAAGCACTAAACCACCAAAAGCATCTGCTTCCAAAAGCTAGCGCCCATAACTGGTCAGAATTGCCAGCGCAATTTACGAAAATCTGTGCAGCCTGCCACGTCAGCATTGCAACGCAAATTGTGGAATTCTGTACAACTTTGCCACTCAGCAGTACGTACAGTATGCCACATCAGCAGTACGCACAGTATGCCACGTCAGCACGATAGCACGTTTTACGGAAATCCTCCTCAAAAGTTCAAGCTTTGGGATTTTTTTGGGCTAGGCCCCTCGGCCAGTGCTCATAAGTTCTTTAGGTCAGTTGGTTTAGCTTCTCTTGTCCACTCGGCCATTTCTCTTCTATATGGGCATGCCACATCATTACTTTGTGATAGAGTCCTAGGGTTTATTGGAGGTGGGATAACAGGGCTTAAGTTGTTTGTGAACTAACACCTCTTCTCTGGCTAGCAAAATTGCTTCATGACAAGAGGTTGGTCCCTGATTCCTAACTACTCTTTAGGATATGTCTAGGTGTAATCTTGGGGATATGAATATAGTTTTATATCTTCAGCTACTGCAATGCTTGACCAAAGGATTAACTCCCCTCATTGCTTCATCTTCTACTCCTGTTTGCACCTCACAATTCCTTAGCCAGAACCAAGCTCTAATACAATGTAAAGAGAGAGACGAGAAGAGAGCTTGAGCTCTTGCAAGCACACAACCGAGAAAGCACTTGATGAAGATGGAGATTGAAAGCTGTTGCTTCTTCTTCACTTATCAAAACGATGATAAGGTCTAAAAATGCATAAGTGGAAAATACATTATAACAAAAGACTATGCACAACAGTCAATACAAAATCGCTAATACGGAGTGAGCTCGCACGATAAGGGCCATCACTCTCGGTAGGTGGACTAGTGGAAGCCTCCCCTTCCAACAAAAGATTCTAGAAGGAATCCTAAAGCGTAAGTGGGAAATACATTATAACAAAAGACTATGCACAACAATCCGTATGAAATCGCTAATACGGAGTGAGCTCGCACGATAAGGGCCATCACTCTCGGTAGGTATATTGGAAGACTTCCCTTCCAACAAAAGATTCTAGAAGGATTCCTAAAAGGTGCTAAATTGACGTTGCTAGAAAAGAGGTAAAGATTGTGCAAAATTTCTGAATCAGGAGTTGCTTCATGAGAAGCCAAGGCAATGTCACCTGGTCATTTTGCTTTATAAACCATGTTGGTGTGATTCCTTTGACAAGAGTGCATATTTCTAGAGCTTTCTGCTCTTGAAAAGCTGTTAATTCCAGTTGTGTTTTGTGACATTCTCGAAATGGTCAAGCCATGTGAGAACATCTTCCAGCTGTTGATTCCAGTTGTGGTATTTTGTGACATTCTCAAAATGGTCAAGGCATGTGCGAACATCTTCGGTCGGTAATGTGGAGAATGTTTTTGGATGCATTTTGTTGAACCACGAGCATACACACGTTGCACGCCAGGGGACAGACTTGATACCTGGGCAACCTCGCATAGCCATTTCCAGCTATAAAACACCTTCCTTTAGCACTACTTTCTGAGCAAAGCTATCTGGATCATACCTTCACAAGAGCTACTTAGGCCTCCCTTGTGCAAACAAGCTAGTCCACAATCATCTTCCAATCACAATTATATTATATTGTTCCTACTCTTTCACGACTTTAAGTTTTCAAGACATGTAAGGTCCATCACTCGGTTGTAAATTTTCCACCTTTATTAATTTCATCTTCACAAACCCTTGATAGAGTGTGGCATTGGATGACTTCTTTCTGCGACATGGAGATGTTTTTAGCCCTTAGCAGTCTTTGGCCCTATCTGTCAGTCCCAAATTCAAGCCATTTGCAATCCCTTCAAAATCAAGCTGTTGCAAAACCATTTCTTCCCACAAAGTGACGGAATGTGTTCACTCATCGTCGTGACGTCTCTAAGATGTGTAAAAACGTCGTCCCATTTTTTTCCCCTAAGGGGGAGTTGTGGTGTATGTGGTGCATAGCCGGACAGATAGGGAACATTCATGTAACCGATTGCTACTAATTTAAAGAGCTGCCTGAGTATGAGGAGGACAAGCTCCATTGGTCCCATTCTTGTGTACACTACAATATAAGTCTCATTCCATGATGGGCTTTTGTTCATAAGCAATATTCAACAAGAAATGAAAATCACACCCGATGAAAAGACCTACACTTTTCATAGCACATCCAATCATGTAAAACTTCAAACGTACCCTTTCTTAATCACATGTATTTCATCTTGGTCACTTTGAGGAGATTTCAAAGACTAAGATTGGCACTATACTCTCCACACAACATTTGTATCTACAAGAAAGAAACATACATGAGCTCCATAATCTGCTTTGGTGGAGTATATGGCAAATGCCATGGTTCCGAGAATGAATTGTTTCCCATAAAGTATAGTCTGTACACATGATTTTGAGATTCCTCTGCCCTTGCTGTTTCTAAAACCTGGAAGGTAGGAACTTAATTAGACAGGAAAATAGAACCAAAGCTTTCTTAAAAAGTCAGATAACATGCAAGATTCCAGTTTACCTCATTCAGAGACTCTAGGAACGGAAGGGAATGATCAATACGAGCCCCTGGTGGAGTTGCTGCTGGGCCTGAGAGTTCGTCTGTCCCTATCAATTTTACTCTTGCAACACTCAGTACGAGTGCAAGTAAAACTAGTAAAGCAACCAGAATCAACCCAAAAATCCATGGTCCTCCAAAAGTGTAAATCAACTCCTGGAGGGGGGTGTAGCAATAGGGCATACGGTACTTGTCAGATACACATTTGTAAGGGCAAGCAGAGTAAGTTACTCCTCCTGCCATATTCAAAACGCACAAACCAAACCATTATTCCACTACCTTAAGTTTTTTTCCCATTTGTAATGAACATAATCGAAAACTCTTATACAGTAAAGAGTCCAAACTGGTCCTTAGAGAAGGCACTCAAATCTTTTTCAAGGCAACCCTCCTTTTCTTATAGACACCAAGACCAAATTAAAAAATTGGTTTCAATCATGCAACAACCAAGAATATCTAGCAAAAGGTATCAAATTATATGCAGCACCAATGGCCAATTGGCATTGTGCAATAGATACATGGTATTCAAATAAAAGGTCGCATAGCAAGCTTGATACATTTGTGCAATAGATACATGGTATTCAAATAAAAGGTGGCATAGTAAGCTTGATCGGCTACACAAGATCGCGCTCGCTGCCTGCTGCCGCTCGCCCTTCCTCCCTCGCCAGTGCCTACCTGCTGCCGCTCGCCCTCCCTCCCTCGCCAGCCACCTGCCCGCCCGCTCGCTGCCCGCCATCCCCTCGCTGCCGCTGGCCAGCCTGCTACCCCCCCCCCCCCCTCCCTTCTCCCGTTATCTTCGTTCTCTGCCACTCTCACGCCGAAGTTTTCTTGTGATTGACTCTAACAAGTGCTGGTTTTTGGATAGTGCTCGTTGGTGCTCTTTTGCAGAAAAAAAAATTCCGTTTCTTCTCCGACACAGCAGCAAACACAGATCAAGGCTCAAGCTCTGCCTTAGAGGGACTCTGATAAAGTCCCCTCGCCCGACCCCACTAAGCCCACCATTCGACTTGCTCTTACTCTGACAGAGCAAGCGAGCCTAGCCGCAGAGGTGGATCGTCTGTAGGCGACTTCCGTCATCTGCAAGATTCTCAGCACCAAACCCAGCAGAGGAGAGCTGCATGACCTTCTCCAGGCCCGCCTTCTTGCAGAGCTGGGCAAGATCTTGGACGTTCAAATCCTCGGACGAGGCTACTACCAGACCGAGTTCGAGACCCCCGAGATGGCGTCCAAGGTCATCGCCATGAGTCCATTGACCATCCGAGCAGCTCGAGCCCACTTTCGACAATGGAGACATGGTTTTGAGCCTGCTTCAAATGTTCTGGTAGAGGAAGCAGACTTCCCCATCTCCGTCTGCTTTCCTGGTTTGCGGAGGGAGTACCTACCACTCTTGTCCAGGATAGGCTCAGCGATTGGGACTGGGACTGTCCTGGAGACACCTCGCACGGTAGACCGTAGGCTCAGTAGCTGCCAAGGCGGCCGGCATCCCCTCAGTTCGTGTTCTGGTTAGGCACACTCACACTCTCCCGAAGGTCATTCTTCTACCTCGGGTGAGTGAGGGTTGGTTTAGACAGAGCGTGGAGTATTCGGGTCTCCCGAACCAGTGCTTCATTTGTCGACAGATGGGCCATCTTGCGAAGGCCAGTCCACGGAGGAGGCCTCAACCTACACCACAGACTCAGCCCCAGCCTGTAAGGGCTGGCCAGCAGCCACAGGCAGAGATGTAGAGCCACCCTCCGAGTCTGGGGCTCCAGCGGAGGAGGGATGGCAGCAGGTTCGTGGTCGACGACGACAGGGGCCACAGGGACAGCCTGGCACTCAGAGTGGTCCTTAGGCGCCTGCCCAACAGCAATGGGTTCCCACGGGGAACAGCTTCGGTCCTCTTAAGCAGGATGAGGTCCCTATTCCAGCCCCCACCTCAGCTTCACCCTCGACAGCCCCTCCCCCCCCCCCCCCCCTAAGAGTTCCCCCCCTCCTCATCATCCTCCCCCCCGCCTCCTGCCCCCCCCCCCCCCCCCCCCCCCCCGCCCCTCTTCTCCCCCTCTTCCCCCCTGCTCCAACACCCCCCCCCCCCCCCTCCCGCTCCAGTTCCACAATCGACCCAGGGGGCAGGGCCATCTCCAACTGCTAGGAGATCTCTTGGCAGCACCTTTGCCACGAGTCGCTTGGCAAGAGAGGGACAGCCTTTCTTGCGACCCCCTCTACAGGTACAGACGTCTCCCTTTGCAGCAGTCCCTCGTAGTCTGACGAGCTTCGACATTCGGTGCCGATGGGACTCCTTTGACTACGACTTTACAAGTTTTCTCGGCGACTCCTCAGCAGACCATGAGGCAGCTTGCTTCAAGGTTCATGTTCTGTTCCTTGCAACTAGGGGGATAGAGGCCTTGGACTCAGCGGTTGGCTCCTCTTTTCCCCTTTGCGACAGGGACCAGACTGAGTGGAGTCTCTACTCAGTGTTGGAGTGGTTGCATACACAGGTCCTAGAGTTCTCTCACCACATGGGAGACCTAGGAGTTACAGAATTGCTTTCTACTCTCTGGCCATTGGCCAAGTTTGCAGTGACTCCTCCAAATGCAGCAGGATGTAGAGTGTGGTTCACCTCTTTGCTGATACTCAGTGCTGCCATGCTATGTATACATTCATGAGGACTCCTGGACAGAGGAGGTTGCTTTACGTACGGCTCGCTCTACTTGGGCTTGGGCCAGGCACTCGTTGCAGTCACGCCTATCTAGAGGAGGCTCGGATGCGGATTACTCCCCATCCAAGCCAGCCTCGAAGATAGCACGTTTAGCTGCTACGGCAGCATCTGTTCTCTCTCGCTCCCCATGAGGATCGTCTCATGGAACGTGCAGGGACTTGGTGGGCCCCAGTTTCAACGTCAGTGGAGCCGACAGCGTCAAGAGCTTCAGCACTGCCTTGTGGGAGGAGAGATTGATCTCCTTATGCTATAGGAGCACCATCTGTGTGAGCCGCATTAGACGTTGTGGTCAACTCTTGCGTGGACGATATGATACTTTTTGGTCAGCTGCTTTTGGACCTTGAGGCATCCAGGGTGGGGTATGTATGACTATTGCGGATTCTTTGCAGCAGGCCATTGTGGGCAGAGGGATTATTGTGCCAGGCAGGGCTCTATGGATCACTATGCAGGTTCAGGGTTGCCTTGTGGGCTTCCTGAACATATATACGCCCAATGTGGCGAGTCCACGAGCAGAGTTTTGGTCACAGATTGTTGAGTCTCTGCCGCAGGCAGAACATTGGTGCATAGGAGGTGACTTCAACATGTTGGAGGACCCTTCTGACAGGATTGGTGGTAGCCATGCTACTGTGCATGAAGTTGAGCTGGCAGCTTGGAAGAGGTTTTGTATGACTCTGAGGGTCTCGGATGTGTGGCAGCACTCTAGTTTTGTGAGGCCCCCATATAGCCTGGCCTTCTCTCGTTCGGACTGCAGAGTGGGAGGAGTGAATCTATCGCAGATAGATCGCTTCTACACTACTGACCATTTCAGTGACTTGGGTGGAACAGTTGGGAGTGAATTCCTTCTGAGACCATGCACCAGTGATCCTCACAGTGGCAAACAAACAGAGGAGGGGGAGCACGATGCTTCGTATCCCTCATAGGGTCTTGCTGGACTCTGCACTCAAAGAGCGAGTAGAGGCTCTCTGGACAGAGAGCTTGAACATGCAGGATTCTCCTGCTGACAGAGTGGCCTCAGGACTACCTCAGATTAGTTGTTTCTTTCTCCAGGAGTCTTTGGCTCGCCTGGGTGCAGCGAGAGAGGAGCAGCAGCGTCTCAGACGGGACGTTGCCTCCTTGCAGAGGATGCAGGAGCAACATCCAAACAGTCCTTGGTTGGAGGAGCAGCTACAGCAAGCTCGCCAGGAGCTTGTTAGCACAAAGGAGCGGCGCCATGAGTTTGCTTTTTATCGAGAGGCATCTCAATGGACATAGGTGGGTGACAGAGTGACAAGTGCTTTCTTTGAGGCAGTGGGACCTCGGCATACGCATGCCAAGGTCAGTCAGTTGAGGAGGCCCGACGGGTCAGTTGCTTCTGAGCCAGAGGACATGCGTGCAGTTGCTGTCTGCAGAGCCTCAGTCAGAGCATCAGGATGCATGCAGGGAGCAAGTGTGGGCACAGATGCCTTGCCTTGCGACTGAGGAGATGCGTCAGAGGCTTGAGCTGCCACTTCAGCTTGAGGAGTTGCACACGGCTCTTAGTGCACTCTCCCGTGGTAGCTGTCCAGGTGAGGATGGCTTGACTCCCAATTTTTTCTTGGAGTACTGGGACTTGCTTGGCCCAGATCTCTGTAGTGGTTTTCACTACATCTTGCACACAGAAGAGATGCCTGACAGCATGAGTGAGGGTCTGATCTACCTCATTCCCGAGGAGGGTGGCTCCTTGGATGAGATTTGACAGTGGCACTCCATCACCATCCTCAACTCAGCCTACAAGATTCTTGCCAAGGCTCTTGAGTTTGAGAATCCAGCCACTTCTTGAGAGCCTTATACATGGGACTCAAACAGGTTTTGTCAAGGAGCGCAGTATCCTTGACAACACCTTTACTTTTTGGGAGGCTTCTGCCCTAGCGCAGCTCCGTGGTCAGGATCTGGTGATTTTTCTTCTCGATTTTGAGAAGGCCTACGACATAGTTGACTGGGACTTTCTAGAGGGCACTCTACGTAGGATGAGCTTCTCATATGCTTGGATCAGAGGGGTGTCAGCTTTGTACAGACGGACACACAGTCAGATACTTTTGTCAGCAGGTAGAGGTGATCGTTTCATGCTCACACGTTCGGTCAAACGGGGCTGGCCTCTTGCCCCCTTCCTCTTTCTGTTCTATGCTGAGGCGATGAGCAGGTTTTTGGTGTCGCAACAGGTTGGTTTACGGGGCTTAGCACTCCCTATTCGGGGAGATGAGCTACTGGACGCTGAGTTTGCTGACGACTCGGCCTTGTACTTGGATGACCAGGAGGCCAACCTTCACAGGTGTGAGCAGGCTCTTGAGACCTTTTGTTGTGCATCTGGCGCACTGATCAACTGGAGAAAGACGGTGGCTTTCTTGGTTGGTAGTGCTCCTGTGCCCGACTGGATGCCAGGTGAGGGTTTTAGGTGGATTCCCCCAGGGACTGGACTGCAGTTTGGTACTTGGGCTGTCAGGTTGGTTTGGACTTGTCTCCCGAGCAGCAGATTGCTCCCCTCCTCCTGTCTATCAAGAAGAAGTTGTTACATTGGAGCTCCGCACGACTTTCTTTGGCTGGCAAAGTTGTAGTGGCCAACCAGGTGTTGTCGGCTACTATGTTGTACATCACTTCTTGCTGGATCTTCTCGAGTTCTTGGATCACCCAGGTAGAGCGGCTGATCAGGAATTTCCTTTGGTCAGGGCGAGACACTCTGACAGCCCAGGCCAAAGTGGCTTGGCAGGTCATCATTCTTCCTTGTTCAGAGGGAGGGCTTGGGATCATAGACCCAGCAAAGCAGAGCAGAGCCCTTCTTGGGAAGTTCATCGTCCGAGGTCTTCTTCCAGGTGAGGAGCCCTGGAAGGAGTTCTTGTTACAGCGGCTTCGTGCTAGGGTGCCTCAGGCAAGAGGCCCTTGGCAACCTTCGACCAGATGGATCTTCACATAGATGCGTAGAGTTGGTTTGAGCAGGAGACTGGAGGATCGCTTCGTTGTGGGGTTGCTTCGATAGCACTTGCGGCGAGGCCTGGAGCAATGTCAGCCCACTTGCACGGAGGAGCGCCTGTGACAGCCCCTTGTTTGGAACCCCATGGTTAGCACTCAAAGAGGTCACTTGGTTGGTAGTCGGCCTCATGTTTCCTGGGGTTCCATGGCAGCAGGTCCAGCACGCTCTTTAGGTGACTGGCTACAGTTTTCAAGCTTGTCAGAGGAGCTACAGGGCTTTCAGCTACAGGGCATGAGAGGGTGCAGAGCATGTGCCAGGACATCTCAGAGGCAGTACCAGCGGAGTGGCTCACGCCTCTCGAATCAGCAGCACCCAGATGGATGAGAGCCTTCACGCGACTGGAGGTTCTCATCTCTGTTTGGGCTTGCTTAGAGACAGTTCCCTCCCTGTTTTTCGAGCTACAGGGTGAGGGATGCTTACAGCGAGTTGCAGTAGAGGCCCCGCAGGTGGCAGAGTGCTGTTTCAGAGAATCCGAGTGGTGGGCATCTGTGGGAGGACATGTGTCATCGATGCTGACCCAGCTGCTCTTGCGACTGGACATTGGAGACTGTGGGCTTGGGAGTGCTGTCCACTAGCACGAGTGCAGTGGGATCCTGGAGAGTGGCTTTGGAGGGACCCCTTCTCTTCTGCAGACCACCCAGGTGTTCCATTCTTTCAGTACACTGTTCGACTGGGACGTCACATACTGGCAACACAGAGAGAGGCTTGCCCTGCTGCAGCACCTCATTGGTAGGAGGAGGGTCTCACAGCTGAGTTCTTGGCAGCTTTTTGGGAGAGGTGTGGGACTCCAGACTGCTGAGGCGAGTCGCTTTGTTTCAGTGGCTGGTCGCACACAGAGCTACAGTAGTTGGGAGCTGGCTTGTGCATAGTGGCTTCTCGTCCGCATGCACAGCTTGTGACCACCTTGTGGAGAGTCAACGTCACTGTCTTTGAGACTGTCCCTTGGCACAGCAGGTGTGGCTTCGTGTTCTTCGGCGGCTGATGCCTGCTCTTTCCACGGCTTGGCAGTACACTTGGGGGGCAGCTGCTTGGTCCACTCTCACGGGCCCGGCACTTCAGTTTGAGCTATCATCCACCAGTAGGATGATAGTGACGCAGGGGGGGGGGGGCGACCTACAATTCAGCCTGCCACAGAGCTTACTCCACAGGAGTGGTGCAGTGAGAGAGAGGTGTGTTGGGAGCTCATCCGTGGCCTGACACTCTGGTTCATCTAGCAGGCCCGTTGCTTCCGCATCTTTGAGGCGTGGCCTGTACCACCAGCAGAGACTGTTCGGGATCTTTGGCTTGAGCTAGTCCATATTCTCAGAGGACAGTTTGAGAGACTCGAGGGCAGTTCCGACTGCCTGCGGGAGCGCAAAGAGGCTTTCCTTCGACTTTGGCGTCCTGGGCCATTTTTCACCATGGACCAGGGTGTGCTCAGATGGCACTACCGTCCACCTGTGTGGCTCTTCCCTCCTCCGATCCCCTAATCTAGCCTCATTGTACATACGTTGTTTTTTCATTGGGAGAGTCTCCCCATCGTGATTGTTGTAGTCCTCTCTTGTAGAGGAGGTTGTAGCCCTATGGGCAGTTTCATTAACTATAGAAGGATCTTTTTCTCGGGAAAAAAAGAAAAGCTTGATCGGCTGCTAAGAGCTTATTGATGAGTCTTTTTGGTGATGCCACTGATGATGCATTCAATTCTTGACCCTGCTGTTCATGAAATGTTTCAAATACACTTCAATTATCAGCTGGACGAACGCTAGGTCTCCATAAATATCCCCTTCAATTAAACTTGAAATTACATCCAAGTGGCTCTGGCGGACAGACTTGTATACTGAGAAGTTGGGTAAAGATATGCTTCTATAGAGCACAGATAGTTTGCAATTGTACGCCTCCATGGTAGGTGGACCATAATTTTTGAACCTGCATTCCTGTGAAAGCCAGTGGCATGTAGTTCCATTATTATTACAAAGGGAGGTTCTGCACCTTTTTTTTATAAGACCTAGATAAATAGTACGTAGCATGACTTTGAGCAATACCAGAAAAGAGATGAAAAGCATATTACACTTGCCAAATCATGTTTTGGCATCAGTGATGCTATTCCTGGACCAAGCCACATACTCAGCCATGGAGGGCTTTGGTGAAAGGAAGGAATTGCCAACCTAGCAGCCATGATGGCTCTATTTACCATTCATGCTTGTACAATGCACTTCATAAACGTTTTAAAAAACATGAGGATTTTTCTTTTGTGTTTTTTAAAAAAGAGCTTAAGTCGCACACAAAATCTGGCACATGTGCTCAAGGAAAGAAGAGAGTTACTTTTTAAGAAAGAGCTCAAGTCACACACAAAATATTTTAACAATATTTTCTGTGTGTTTTTAAGAAAGAGCTTAAGTCACACACAAAATCTGGCGGATGTGCTCAAGGAAAGAAGAGAGTTACTTTTTGAAAAACTACGTCAAGCGATATAGAATTTTTGTCCGGTATGCATCTAGATTCTAAGCATAAAAGCAGTAACTACCTACATGAATCTGTAATAATTGGTGAGTGTCAAAACAGTATAACACCAGTGTGCTGACAATGAGTCATTGACAAACTCTCAAAAACTTGCTGACTTCAAACTTTCAAGCACCAAGGCTCAATGTTAGGAAGTTTCTTTCTCAAATGTTAGAATATCTAAACTTTTGTTTTCCTTCACTACACTTAATACATGTGAGCAGCTAAAATGCTAAAAGCAAAGAGATAATTGATACCCACCACGAACGTAGGTAAAATTAGCCCGCTGTGGGAGCCTTTCAAGTAAGCAAGGCTTGCAGAGAGAGGCATCAGAACCGTGTTCTTCTTTGTAAAAGCCCACAGGGCACTCCTGTCAAACGTTACATCCAGAAGCCCTTTAGAAAAGTTGTTCACTTTCAAGTTGTCTACATACATACGGTTCACAAAAGTACTTCCTTGATTACCACGGTGCACGTATATCCCTTCCAATCCAAAAGGGAAAACACAAGGTCTTTGCATTTGCCAAGTATCACTGTGTTATTGTTACATTCTACAATATGTGCCATGTCAGCATGCGTAACTGACTTCTGGATGTTAAGGGAATGCTTAATATGCCCAGTGAGAACCAGCATTTAGAATATTCACCTTACAGAAGACACCAAAGAGTCCTGGGGGACAATCTTTCCCTGTTACTGTTCCATTTCCACCTACCACTGCATCATCATTTCCAGATCCTCCACTGGGAAAGAAGAAAACAATGCATCTTTAAACTGCAACCATGCAGGTAAAATTCTTTCCATTTGAAAAAACATTTTGCTTTGCCCATGACGGAATAGAAACCCTATTGAAATATGCAGAAACAGGCGGATTGAACCAAAAAAAACAGTGTACCCCCTCAGCTACTTTTCCCATTATAGGCCAGCCAGTCTTGAATTGTGCAAGTGATCTTGTTCTAGATCCACTACTTGAAAGGAGAGCTTTTCATTGCAAAGAACCAAGTTTAAACTGATTATTCTCCCTAACTATTCCAGTTAGGGATTCACATCCACTACTTACACTGCCAAGAACCAAGTTTGAAGTGGGTGTTTTCACTACGAATCCCAGTCAGGGATTCAGAAGTGATGGTTGTTAAATGTAGACTTCTGACATTGCAACAAATGACTTAATTCACCCATTGTGACCGGAGGGTAGCCAATTCATACTATATGAGTTTGAAATGTGCAAAAGACAGCAGGATGTCAGCAAGTCTTTCAGACGGATGCACCATGTTAAAGCTGTTGATGTGAAACCTTTCAACTGAAAGGTTTAAGCTGTTGATGACTTGGAAGTTCAAAAAATTTATCAGCTATATGAGCAATGTACCCACCCTAGAATTCTGCTTGGTCGGTATTTCGAAAACAGAATCACCCATCAAAAGCTCTCTTCCAAATATAATTTTTTGTTTTGTTTTAGGAGTTGGGTAGGGCACTCCCGGCCGCTCTCCTCATACACCAGAAAAGAACACAAGAACGACGACCAGGACTATGCACCCAGAATCCTAAGGCAGACGCTTTTGTCACTAGTTTCCTCTGGACTATGTGTCACGAGGAAGTGGCAACTGCTAACCTTAGTTGTTGGCTTCTTTTCAATGATTTTTGTTTAAATTTTTGAGACCCTCTTTTTGAAGTTGCAACTGGTCGGACATTGTATGGCCAATGGGAACGGTAGTTTCACCCGCAGACGGGAAGTTGGTCGACACTGGAACTCGTAAAGTAAAAGGATGTCTACGCTCAGTTCAAGATCATGTAGGTCCCCCCGTCGCACTTAGCAAGTTGGTGGATACTAGGAAGTGAACTCAATAAAGGCATAAAGTCAAGGTGGGATCACCAACAGAAAGTATTCGACAGTTGGGCCACATTGCACTTTTGGATGCGGTCCCAATGAGGATAGATGGTCAGATGACCAGTGGGAGCCCAACGGAAGCATCTCCTAAAAATTAGGAAACTGCTATTTTGGGTCGTGAAATGTGTTCGCGTCATTACCTTCGGTATGACTAGGGGAACATTTTAGTACTCTGCTACAAAGTCAATTGATGCACCAGCTGAGAGATTTTTAAGTGGGAAGCCCAATATGGGAAATTGATTGTATGAGTGCCAAGTGTCACTTTTTGGCCAATTTACCAAGTCTAGGAGAAGAGAACTCGTAACCGACTTTTTGGAGCAGTTTTGGAGGCTGATAACTCTGATTTTCAACCATTTCTCTCCATTTTTTAGCTTACCATGACTTTACCTAGGACCAAAAGAGCTCATTTTCAGCATTGGAAGGCATCAGATGCGTGTTTACAGGGCTGTTTTGCTGTGTTTTTAACGGTACGCAAGTTTTGGCAGCCATGGAAATCTTCCCCCTTTTTGCATCTATTTGTTCACAGATGCATTACAGGTCAAGGGCAGCAGAGGGGGCGCTCGATTTATGTTGGAGGGATGCTTCATTGGGTATTTGTCATAGGTTAAGAGCGCTATGGAGTGCTTTTCTTTCCCTCCCCTGTACAGTGTGGTGCTAGGAGTGATGCCTTGCACATTACACATTGCTCTCTCTCTCCCCTACGTGCAGTTATGTGATGCCCCACAAGTGGGCTCTTCATTTGACTGATGTACAGCTGTGTGGTTTAATGCTTTTGTGCTGAGGCAAGAGCCTCCTTGAGCAGGAACATGGGTATCTACCTGCTACTCCAAAGCAGGCACCGGTGAGGGTCATAACCTCACCGTACAGGTGCGTTTTCAGCGCTGTGTATGCGGTGTAAATTGACTGTTTTTCAGCCATACGGAGGCCAGAATCATTGGTAATAGTGCCCCATTGGCAGAGAACAGTTTGGGGCTGAAAACAGGGCAAAAACCAGTAACTACAGCGTGCTGAATTTACTGTTTTTGGGCAGGAATCAGAGGGTTTATGCCAATGGAAGTGAGTTCCAGCAGGGGAATTGGTTTCGCACAAGTTTTGGGGTTGTTATACTTCTGCTACACCCGGGAGCGCGGAGAGCCCTGCAAAATACCCAAAAATAGTACACTGCAAGCCATAAACAAGCAAAACTGTATACTTGGCAACCATCTTAGCACATACTCCAAGCCGTACGCGATAAGCATAGTAACAAGGAATGGCCGTTTTCAGGTCTCCGTTCCCCGTTCCCATTCCAAGTTCCCGTTCCGAATCCCCGTTCCGTGTTTCAAACGTGAGTACCCGTAACAGGGAATGGCATTTTGTTCGGCGTTTCCGTTCCGTGTTCTCGTTCCGGTTTCCCGTTCCTGGTAACTATGGCGATAAGAGAGAGACAGAGAGCGGGAGAGAGAGAAAGAAGCGCGCAGGCGCACCTCCTAGAGGGGAGTGCTACGCCGGCACGGCGAGAGAGAAGAGAGGAGAGGAGAGGAGAAGAACAACACAAACCCTGGGTGCAATCTCCCCCCGTGCAAGAGTGACAAGTTTTGGGGTTGTTATGCTGGAACTGGTTTCGCACAAGTTTTGGGGTTGTTATGCTGCCGAAATTTGGCCAAATCAAGTGGTATCTAGTTGGATATCAACAAAGGATTCCCAGGGCTCTACTTTGTAAATTTACCCTCTCAAAGTAAAAAGAAATACCGAAAGGGGCGCCAATTTTGGGTGCAGGTCTACAGCTTTAATGGAAAGCTTGTCTTCTCCTCTGTCTCATGTAGCGCGATGATTTGCTCTCGTGCAACACATCTCTCCCCCCTTAGGCACATATGGTAATGCCCCACTAGTTGGGCTACTCAGATGAACATGTACAGTTGTGGGGTTTATGCGTGTGTGCCAAGGCAAGAGCCTTCTGAACAGGAACCGGATTAGCTAATTGCTAATCCCCCATAGGTACGCACAGTTCCATCGCAAAGATTGCGAGTTTGGAGAGTTTTCTCGCGTGAAAACTTGTCCAATTCACAGGGGAACTGTCCCATTGCGTGCGGGAGCCCTTGGGACAGGCGTAGGCGTGTTCGCTCGGCTAAAAACGATCAAAAACAGGGAATTATAGCCTGCTGTGTTTTTCTGCAGGTTTAGGGTTTCGCACCTAAATTGCAAGGAAACACTAGGGGAGCCTTGTGAGAGCCTTGGAATGCGTGTACAAGCTTTTGGGCACCCGGCAGTGAAAAACAGAGAATTACAGCCCGCTGAATTTTTGTGACAGCTCACCAGAAAGCTTCCAGATAGCGAGGGAATCGGCCCTAGACAGGTACTTTTGACCTACAGCGGTGTTTGCGCCGTTATGCTGCCGAAATCAGGTCGAAAATCTGCGTTTTCAGCCCTCGCCAGGTTTGGAAAGCTTTATGAAAGCTTGTACTAAGTGGTCGGATCGTCTACCTTAAATTGAATAAAGAAATACCGAAAGGGGCGCCAGTCTTTGGGGCCTACAGGGTGTCGCTCTCGTGTGCGCAGTGACATTCTAGTCGCTGGACGCAACTGTGTTCTCTTTCCTTCTCACTGCTCTCTGTAAAGTTAACAGGTAATTGAAATAATACCGCCCTCTACGTTGTACAGGCCGGTTATAAAAACTTTGAGAATGATACAAGACAAAGGACACAGAGGCCCTAGGCTACATATACATTGAGCCAAGACAAGGTCGTGCAAATACCTGTGTCAAATACCACGACCAAAATTAAAACCCTCAACACAAAAATAATAAAATGGCTAAAATAGGCTTGAGACAGATAAAGTGCTAGTGCAACCCTAAATGTGCCAAACATTCCATGTCCAATGGATGTACAAGTGGACAACCCACAACCAAGGGCTAGTACACATGTGATAAGAAGTCTAAAAGCAAGAGGAAAAGCAGCTGGAAGGTGAACATAACATAATGCTCTAACACTACTACTACGTAGTGCATCCATCACAGACACGTACAAGATCTTGCATTCACTCACTCGTTCCATCACCTAGGAGACCTCTCTCAAGGCTAGGGATAGGATTTAAAAACATGCTCGTTGGCCGATGTTGTACTAGCTGCTCGTACTATTTCCAAGAACTTGATCGCGATGATGTTGAGAGGTGTATTGGCTGCCCATTGGAGAGGAGAGATGTCCTTGGACCGATAACAATGTTGTCGATCATTTCCATCCATCTTTGGTGCTACCTCTATCATGGTGTCAAAGTTATGGCATTGATTAATTTTGAAATGTTCACAAGTCCACTCGCAAGGCATCAATTGAGATAGTCAACGGTGGCACGAACCTTCCACCTATTTTGTGCGTAAAGGACGCGATCATTCCGTCATATCATTTTGGAAGAGGATCTAGCCACATCTTTTGCCAAGGTTATGGAGACTTTGTGAAGCCTCTAGACAAGCATAAGAGAAGAGCGGATAAGCATGGGCGTGACTTGCAATTGAAGGAAGGAGACTGGTTGCAGATGGGGAGGCCAGATTGAGAAAGATGAAGGGTGAAGAGAGACTTTATCCAAAGCCCAGTTCTCGGAGAAGATCCCAATGTACCCTTCAAATTGAAGTTGCAATATCACTAGAAGATTTACAATGCTTTTTATGTGAGTCTACTATTACCTTTCAAGGGACAGGTACAAGAGGGGCAGTGTGAGGTATAAGAAATTGAGGAAATTTTGTAGGAATTAGGGCTGCAAGGATGCACAAATAACTTGGAGAAGATGAAGAAGCTCAAGGCACACAACAGAGAGTATATTGGTAAGTCCGCAAATAGATAGATAAGTTAGCCCTAGCATATATACAATACACAAGAAAAGACCACCTTGCGAGGGAAAAAGTGCCCCGGCGGTCATAAGTCGAACACGCACATCACTAACACATATATAGTAACAAATCTCCCTTGGAGTGATGCGGTGAACTAGAGCTAGCACATAGTGTATAGGGAAACGCAATGCCCTGAGAACATTATCGATTCACAAAGGGACCCAAAGCTTTACGGAAAAGCTTCGAACTTCTCACGAGGCAATGCCTTTGTGAATAGGTCTGCAAGGTTATCTTGTGTCTGGACAAGTGTGTGTGTGTGTGTGTGTGTGTGTGTGTGTGTGTGTGTGTGTGTGTGTGTGTGTATAGACAAGCTCATGAGCCGAGCTTATCTCTCTTGCTAAGAGCCTCGCCATAACATAGTGATAATGCACCTCAATGTGCTTTGTGCAAGCATGAAAAGCTTGGTTCCTCGCAACTACCAATGCACTTTGCCTGTCAGTGTATATGATGTTGGCAGTCTCCTTTACCAACACCCAAATCAGCCATAAAGCGTCTGAGCCATACGCACTTGAACGTAACTTTGAAGACTGCCATGTACTCAGCTTCACAGCTGGAAATGGCCACAGTAGGTTGCTTCTTACTCAACCATAATATGCATGAATTGTCGAGCATGAAACAAAAACCACTTGTGGACACTCGTGTGTCATAACAACCAACCCAATCTGAGCATGCAAATCTGGCAACAATGATCCCCTCTTGGGAAAAAACAACCCAAGATGTAGAGTGCCACTCAAGAAGCAAAAGATTTTTTTAACAGCCCACCAATGCTTAGACCCTAGACTATGCATAAATCTATTGACCTACGAGACTGGATACTAAAGATCCGGCCTCACATTGTATACATGAATAAGGCATCTACTAATAAAGAGTGACATCAACAAGATCTCTAGCATCATGAAGACTCAATTTCAAACATGTTTCTATTAGAGTAGCGATTGGTTTGCAATCCTCAAGTCCAAACTTACATAGTAATGTCTCTATGTATCTTGCTTGACACAAAGTAATACCTTCATCACACTGCTTAAACCGTATGCCCAAGTAATGATGCAAAACCCCCAAGTCTTTCATCTTGAAAGTAGCTGTAACAGACTTGGACACTCCAAGTCAAGAATCTACCACGACACGCACGAATTCACTTCAAAGAGTTCACGATTTGATTCGACACCGGCCCGGCAGAGTTCCGTGTCAAGAGGTATTGGCCCCAAAGACTGGCGCCCCTTTCGGTATTTCTTTTTATATTAGATCTGTTGCACAAAGTACAAGGGAGTGGGAGGGTCTCACTCTCAGACTCTGCGTCCAAATGCTTTGAGAAGTGGGAGCCCAAGCCACACTTATAAAGGTTTACAAGGGATGCCAGCCCCAAAAGCTGCCCATAAAAAGCATTTAAAATAAAGAAAGCTTCAAAAGCTTTTACATCGCGTAGGTCTTTTCCTTGCTTTTTTTTTCCACGCAAATCAGCCAGCATAAAATCCGTACAGCTACCGCTTTTTCCGCAGACTCCCATACAGTCCTTCCACGTCAGCAGCTTGCGAGAAATCCTAAAACTGCCACATCAGCATTTCAGCACGTCAACCTACAGCCACATCCAGCCGGGGGGGGGGTGTTTTTCTCCTACCCCAAAAAGGCTATGCCACGTCACCGACGCACTAGGAACACACATCTAGCACATGTACCAATCGACAGTCACATCACAGGACATCACATTCAAAATTCATTCAGATCTCAGACCATGATTAATCGGCAACGTATTTAGCAATCGCATCTAGATCCACTCAGGATCTCATAGATGCCCGATTGACTAATCCTTATTGCAACCATGTCTATCGAGATCTTTCAGACAGAAATGTTGTAGTCATTTCGTCTATCAAATCCTGCACTTAAACAAGTCAAGAACAAGTCAGTATCGGGAATTCCAGTTCATAAAGTTATACAAAGAATACTGTCAGCTCACAGTATCCCTGAAACTCAAAAGAGACATCAGTGACTTTAGTATCAAAAATTGGGGCAATCTGTTGACAAAGGAGTGGAGCAACTCCCCTCTTGTGCATACCCGTTGCACCAAATTTCACCCAGCTGAGTTCGAAGATCCATTTGGAATAGACTATGCTAAACCAAAAGCTTCGAGTTAAAGATTCACAATCCGAGGAGTATCTGCCAGGTCCTCCTCCTCCATTCACTTCGCATCCAATGCGGAGTAGTTCTTGAATTTAACCAAGAACCGTCTTATCGCTTTACCTTTTGTCTTTCTATTTTTTTGTGCCAATATCTCGTCTGGAACGAGGTTTCTCATCTGGCTCCCCATCATCGAGCACATCGCCTTTGAAAGGCTTCAAGAGACTCCCATGAAAAGCATTGTGAATTCTCCAAGTATCGGGCAACTTCAGTCTAAAGGAGACATCATTTATCTTTTTGGAAAATCTGAAAAGGTCCATAGTATCTCATGCTAAGCTTTCGAGAAAGCCGCTCCTTTCCCTTTTTCTTTCTCAGGCGTGCCTTCCCAAAATGTAAGAGCACCCAATCGTTCTCCTTCAATTTCAAATAACCACGATGTCGTTCTGCTGCCTTTTTCTGAGATTTCTCCGAAGCCTTCCGGACCAAGTCCAAGTCCCTCGTGAACTGGTCGGCTTCAAAGAAAAATCTTATCTTTCGTGCTAAGGAAGGGTGAAACCTTCGTAGCAAATTCAATGATCCAAATGGCACCTTCCTTATCAAAGAGTTAATTGTGTTTCTTTAGGCATATTCCACCAAAGATAAAAACCCTTTCCCCATGAAGTCTTCAGATTCAAAGAAGAAGACTTCAACAAATCCAGTACCACTCGATTAGCATCTCTGATTGCCCGTCAATCTGCGGGTGGAACGACGGCGAGAACTGCAATCGCGTGCCAATGTTCTCCCAAATAGACTTCCAAAACAAACTCGTGAATCTGGGGTCTCTCTCGGAGACAATCGTCTCAGGCATGACATGTAATCTGAATATCTGGGCAATAAACAATCATGCCCACGCTGTGTTTTCGAGAGATCAAAAATGAAATCCATTGCAATACTTTTCCAAGGGCGGGTGGGTGTGGGTAAAGGCTATAACAATCCCTGTGCTTTATGCCTATCAATACTTAACCTTCTGGCATACCAAGCAACTGCGTACAAAAATCGTCCACGCCCTTCTTGAGTCTCGGCCAATAGGAGTATCTCTCCACACCTCTCAAGGTGGTAACAATGTCACGGTAACCCGTAAAAGGTGGAAAGTGGCATTCGGTTAGAACCTTTTCCCACAACGGCTGTATAATGCACAGCATCGTTTTCTTCATCAAGTAGCCATCCTGAATGGAATATTTCGCTACTACCTCCCCGTTCTGTATTCAACTGAATACATCTACAAAATCTGTATCTGTGGCGTATTGATCGACCATATGCTCAAAGCTTCTATGATGTATTGCGGAAATAGCCAGAACCACCAACCCTCCGGGACAAAGTATCTACCACCAATTTCGTATGTCCCAAAACATGGACAATCCGGAATAAAAGTGTGACCAGATGTTTGCCCACTGCATCTGCTTTTCCGATAGCTACTTCTCTTACAAGAAGTAGCGTAAACTCCAACCATCTGTGAAAACCGTAAAATCGGCTCTAAGTAGGTAATGTCGCTACTGAGTAAGAGCATGGATAACCACCAAAAGCTCTCTCTCTCATATCTGTACTGTCAATTCCGGCCTTGAAAAGAATCGGCTCTCATAGGCAATGGCATGGCCTTCATGCATTAAGACCGCATCCAGACTACGACCACAAGTATCACAATATACTTCAAACGACTTCTACAAATCCGGCAAAGTCAAAACTGGTCATGTAGTCCAATTCTGTTTCAATTTCTGAAGAGCAGTCACGTCAGTGGGTCCCCACGAGAAAGGGACTCCTTTCTGTGTCAACATAGGCAAAGGGATAAGCAACCTTTGCAAACTTTTTGATGAACCGCCGGTAGTAAGAACATAAGCCCAAGAAGCTTCAAACTTCATGGACATTCTTCAAATCGGGCCAATCACGGATAGTCTCTATTTTGGCCGGATCCATCTACACTCCTGCTGCTGAGACAATGTGTCCCAAAAAGTGAATCTCTGGGCTCAGCTCACACGGTAAGGTAGCCGGTTCGGTGGTCTGGTTCCTCCAAGTATCATATCAACGGTATGATCCTCAGGAGGAGATGGTGGCAACTCGCCTGGTAGGCCCTCTGAAAAGCAATCGGCACGAGTGTGGAGAAAATCTTAGAGTTCTTTTTCGAGGTCAAAACATATTCGACTTTCAATCATCATTTAGTCCTTTCCAGAAGTAAAGAAACTGAATTTCATCAAGTACAATGTATGTGCCCTTCATTTGTCAAAGTCGCTTTCTCAGCCTGATAGTCAACCACGGCGTTGTTCTTGTGGTACCAAGGGATTTCGAGCAGGACGTCACAACCTCCCAAGGGAATTACGTAGAAGTCCTCGTGCCTTAAACACCCCTGACATTGCAAACGAAGTTTGCCAGTGATCGATGTAATGGCAACATCCCGTCTGGGTGCCACTAGAACTACCTCCACCTGTGGCCTCAGCCTGTTGGTCCTAATTCCAAATCGAGCCGCCAATTCAGGTGAAAAGAAGTTGGCCTTGGCTCCTTCATCCAAAAAGAGGGCATCCTGATCTTTCACTTTGCCCTAAAAGCGGCAAAGTTTTGTACTTTCATTCATTTGATTCGGTTCGGGCCCCATGCAATGTGGTACCAGTTATGCTTTCATCCGCCTTTTCTGCCACGTTCTTCAGCTGCTTTCAAACTCTCTGACCTTTCTTTATCCTGTTCATTCGGTGCCTTTTTAGGGCACTTCGCGGCGATGTGCCCAGTTTTCCCGCATCCAAAGCACTACCCCTCTTTAATATAGTTGACCCTCTCTCGAAGAGTGAGCTGGGGTCGTGCATCCTTTTCTTTCTTTTCTGGGTGACTCTTCTTCTTTCTAATTTCATTGTTAGAAGTCTGTTTGGTTCTCTGCGTCATGATCTCATCTATGGGGTGCATCTCACTTTTGTTCTAAGCAATGATCCCAGATCTCTGTAGGAAGTCCCAAGGTAAACCGCTCAATCTGTTCTTTAAACGAGATCTTCTTAAATGAAGAAGCTGGTAGAAAAGAGCTCCAGAATCTCTCGCAATAGGCGTCCAATGTATCTTTCTTGGTCATCTGAAGATGGTTCCAAGCAGTTCGTATGTCGCGCTCGTACTCCCGAGTCGGCCATGAAGAAATAAAAAGCCTTTTAGATTTCAGTCATTTAAGTGGCGCTTTCATGTTCAATAGAAGAGTGGACCACCAAGTTCGAGCATTTCCCTTGAAGTAGGGGGTAGCCCTCCGAATCTTGGAGTGCTCTGAGTAATGTCCTCCAGAGAAAGCTATGTCAAACTGCTGTAGGAAGGCCAAAGCCTTCGAAGCATCTCGAAATCCAGAAAACGTGTCAAATTTAATTGATTGTCCACCTTCTTTAAATTCTTGGACTTTCTTGCTTTTATCTTCCAGAAAGTCATACTGGTTGGCTTTATAAAAATTGTTCTTCCTTGTATAAAATCTGTTGTGGTCGGAGTCCGAACAATACGAAGATGAGTCCTCTGTAGAACTATCCAAAACTGGGCGAGTGTCACGAGGACGTGGCAACTGTTAACTATGTCACGAGGACGTGGCAACTGCTAACCTTAGTTGTTGGTTTCTTTCCAATGATTTTTGTTTTATTTTTGAGACCCTCTTTTTGAAGTTGCAAATGGTCGGACAATGTATGGCCAATGTGAACGGTAGTTTCATCCGAAGACGGAAAGTTGGTCGGCACTGGAATTCATATAGTAAGAGCATGTCTAGGCTCAGTGCAAGGTCATGTAGGTCCCCCCGTCGCACTTAGCAAGTTGGTGGATACTAGGAAGTGAACTCAATAAAGGCATAAAGTCAAGGTGGGATCACCAACAGAAAGTATCCGATAGTTGGGCCACATTGCACTTTTGGATGCGGTCCAAATGAGGATAGATGGTCAGATGACCAGCCGGAGCCCAACGGAAGCATCTCCCTCTCTCCCCTATGTGCATTTATGGGTGCCCCACAAGAGGGCTCTTCATTTAACCAATGTACAGCTCTGTGGTTTCATGCTTTTGTGCTGAGGCAAGAGCCTCCTTGAGCAAGAACAGGGGTAGCTAACTGCTACTCCAAAGTAGGCACCGGTGAGGGTCATAACCTCACAATTCAAGTGCGTTTTCAGCGTTGTGTATGCGCTGTAACTTGACTGTTTTTCAGCCATACGGACGTCAAAACCATTGGGAATCGTACCCCACTGGCAAAGGACAATTAGTAATGTTTTTGGGCAGGAATCAGAGGGTTTATGCAAGTGGAAGTGAGTTTCAGCAGGGGAAGTAATTTCGCGCAAGTTTTGGGGCTGTTATGCTGCCGAAATTTGGCCAAAACAAGTGGTATCTAGCGAGATACAGGTAAAGGATTCCCAGGACTCTACTTTGTAATTTACCCTCTCAAAGTATAAAGAAATACCGAAAGGGACGCCAATTTTGGGGCCTACAGGTTGTCGGAGTCTGCTCGGAGCATTCTAGCTTCCGAGCCGTGTATGTGCTTAAGTGTTAATTTCCATTGCAAGTTTCCTTTGCACGTTCTCTCTGTGTGTGTCTAAAGTAAAGGATTTCGGGTGAAAGCCAAAGTCTACCGCCCCAGGGCGGGTTCCAAGGTTCCATTGTCGGGATATCAATCACTTTTTCCTCAAGAAGTGAGCCTCGGTTGTTTTGGGTAAAGACAGAGTACAGAAACACGGGATTACACTATGGCCAACAAAGGGAAGGGCATTATGGAAGAGGGTTCCTCTTCGAAGGACAGACAGGAAATCCCTATGGTGTTCAAGATTCGCGAGAGCTCACGGCCACGTCAGTCTGTACCTCCTGTTGATGTGAATGTCCCTCCAGCAGTACAGGGCTTTATGACTAGGCAACTTGAGGATGATGCATTCAGGACTCAGTTAGTTGCCGCGGTGAATGTCTTTTTGCAACTGGTGCAGAATCCAAGGTTTATGGAGTTCTTGCAAGCGCCACCAGTACAACATCAAAATAGGCAACCTACACCGCGTACAGAGCTTGTTGAGGCTCAAGCCCAAGTACTTCATGCGACTCAGCACGAAACGGAACACTCGCATGTTGCAAAGTCGGGGGCTCCAAAACAAGTTTATCCCGTGCTTGAACAGGTGGCTAGAACGCCTAGTCCACAAGTTATGCCAGTTCAGCCCGCCACCTTTCAGAGCCCCCATGTTGTCTTGAATGGACAGGGAACTGGATACTAGGCTATGCACCCAGTTTTTCCATCACCCATGATACATCTTGGGTATTTTGGGGGTGGATCTATGTTCCAAAGTATGGCTAGTTATGCGCCTAGAAGTCAGCCGTACATGCCAGGAACAGTGTTTGGGGGTATGCAAGGCATGATGCCAAACCCCATGTATGGTAGCATCGGCATGCAGCAAGGTTTTCAGTGCAACCAAGGCCAGTTTGGGGTGCCACAGGGTCATTTTGGCATGGCTGGTTTTTCTGGACAGCAGTCAAATATCGCACCTCTCACGCAAAATGTGAATGGCCAAGATGTGCCCATCATGCCTACTACAGTGCCCATGTTGTAGACTATTCCTTATGACAATTTGGGGGCACTGGAGAAGCCGAAAGCTTACAAAGAAGGTGGTGCAGCTGTAAAGTTCAGCACTTTCAATGGCTTCGAGGATAAAGCAAAGGCTCTCACTTTCCTCCAGCAGTTTGATACAGCTTTTGCAGGAGAAAATTTCACAGAGGCCTCTAAGGTCAGGAAAGCTGCCACTTTCTTAAAGGACAATGCGCTTACATGGTGGACGACATTGTTAATGCAAGGACAGGCACCCGCCACTTGGGTTTACTTCAAGCAAATGTTTGCATCTGCTTGGCTGTCAAATGAATTTGAAGCCGACGTCATGACAAATTGGAACCAGCTTACTTCCGCTACATGCAAGAGCTTGCTAGAGTATAATCGAAGGTTTTGTAAAGCGTTACTCTCAGTGACCTTCTACAGATTTGTACCATTGATGGAGCAGATAGAGAAGTACTGTTGTGGGCTGCCTAAAGGGCTTCGTGATTACTGTACCAAGAACAGAGTGGCTACTACTAACACTGGTCTTGCCTTGTTGAAGGAGAGGACAGTGGGTTTCCAAGCAACGAGAAAGGAGGGCAGCAAAAGAAAAATTTAGCGTAGAAGCCCTTTGTGAAAACGGCTCTTGAAGCGTCACAAGGGTCAAAAAAAGGCCACCAAAGACAAGGATTCAACCGGGACTTCTGGAGCACAGACAAAGAAACAGAAAAGAAAGCATTTTGTGCGAAAGTCACTCGAGGAAACGAAGGCCCTAATGGCTGAAAATAAATGCTTTATATGCGAGCAGCTTGGTCACTTTGCTACCAATTGTCCGCAAGGAAAAGACCAGCTGATTCAGATGATAAAGAGGACCAGAAAGGCAATAAGCCTAAACCCACTACAGGTTTGGTGCCACATATGGTGGGTGATAGGCCCAGTACAGATGCAAGTGAGTTATGCAGGGCATGGGGTAAAGTTAGGGATCAAACGACACTCATCTTCTTTGATCCAAGTGCCAAAGCCAACTTTATCTCACCAAAATCAGCTATGAAGCTGGGCATCTGAGCTGAAGAGATGGGGTACACCCCACAGGCAAGGTTGGCGTGTCCTCGCCACTCAGAGTGTGTTACTCCCATCATTGGAAAGCTGAGTCTGCATATTCAGTCATGTGTGGACACAGAAGAGTTTTATATCATGCCATTGGAAGGGTGCGATGTGCTACTTGAAATTCCGTGGATGTTCAGAGTGCATGGCGCGCTGGATGCCTTCGGCAAGACGATCACCCTTCAGCATAGGGGCAAAACTCATGTTTTGGATGTAAAGCTCAAAGGGGAGTCTGTCCCTATTGTATCTGCTTCTGCTATCACTTCTGTAGACTGTAATAAAGAATCATCTTTCTGTGTACTTGATTTTTGCACGTGATGTCTCAGATAATTGTCAGTCAACTTTATCTGTGTTAGATAAAGAAAGGTCAGCATTTTTGCGAGAGTTTAGTGACTGTTTCTCTAATTCATTATCGTCGCAATTGCCGCCAGAGAGACCTGAGGACCATCGGATAGATTTGGTGCCAAGGTGTAGTCCACCAAATAGACCTCCCTACAGGGTTAGTGCGGTGCAGCAGAAAGAGATTATGGGTGAGGTTGAGGAGTTATTAGAGAAGGGGCTGATTCAGCCATAGTAACAGGGAATGGCTGTTTTCAGGTCTCCGTTCCCCGTTCCCATTCCAAGTTCCCGTTCCGAATCCCCGTTCCGTGTTTCAAACGTGAGTACCCGTAACAGGGAATGGCATTTTGTTCGGCGTTTCCGTTCCGTGTTCTCGTTCCGGTTTCCCGTTCCTGGTAACTATGGATCATTCAGCCTAGTTCTTCACCCTTTTGCTCCCCAGTGCTCCTAGTGCAAAAAAAGGATGGCTCATGGTGCATGTGTATTGATAACAGTGCGTTGAACAAGAATACCATCAAGAATATGTTTCCTATTCCTAGAATTGATGATATTCTCGATCGTTTAGAGGGTGCTGCAATTTTCAACAGGATAGACCTTAAGAGTGGGTACCATCAGATTCGTATAAGGCAAGAGGATGTGCACAAGACTACGTTCAGAACGAAATTTGGTCTTTATGAGTTTCTAGCGATGCCGTTTAGGCTAACAAATGCTCCTGCCACGTTCAACAGAATGATGGACCGGATTTTCCACTCGCATCAACAGTTTGTTGGGACGTTCTTCGATGACATGATAGTCTATTCAAGGAATGAAGAGGAGCATAGGCGTCACTTGACCATTGTGTTCAAAGAGAGCTGCGCAGTCACAGGTTACTTGTCAATCCTAAGAAAAGTGAATTCTTCCTGGAAGAGATCCACTTTCTTGGCCACATAGCCTCAAAGGATGGTGTCAGAATGGATCCCGCAAAGATCGAAGCTATTAAGACATGGTCAGAATTGAAGACTGTCACGATTGTGACTATATTAACAGCATTACATCTACTCCTAGTTGCAGATACGCGAAGTGCCATGCCAAGGAGGACCCCTGCGCTTGGATGGTCACACCCCTTCGCCCAAGAGACATGCCTCTTCGCCAAATGCCACACTCCTTCGACGACTGGTCACACCCCTTCGCTCTACGGGTGCGACTCTTCGCCCAATGGTTGCAGCTCTTCGCCGAAAGGATGTGTCTTTACGTCTAAAGTCATGTCTCTTCACCAAAAGACATGTCTTTTCATTTGTGTCTCTTCGTCTCCTATATAAGGAGCCTATTGTACTCAGTTTCAAGCAATCATTCATCCAATCAACACAAAGTCTTCCGAGTCTTGTTTCTGAGTTCAGTTCAAGTTTCTTAAGTCTTAATCATGAGTTTAAGTACTTAATTAAGGATGAGCACCTAGAATCCTCACAGTGGAATCAGAGCAAATTTTTTCCCGAGACCCGAAGGTTGTGAGCCTCTCACCCTCGCCGCTACACTCTACCTATTTCCCAGAGTTGTATGAAAGCAGAAGAAAGGTGGTACGCATGTGCATGCCCGCATGAGGTAACTTAAATTTTCCTTACTTCAGTGCAAAACAATAAAGGACAGGAGGACTGTGTGTGTGCACGCACGTACCCGTGAATGGTGATGATGGTAGCCCTGCTATTTCCCTTTCGTGGGATGCACCCTTTGGCTTTTGCTTGCACCTCTTCCCGTCGGCATGCCCCTTCGTGCCCCTTTCGTGGGATGCACCCTTTGGCTTTAGCGCAAATAGCCACATATTCAGGAGGCTGCCCCTTCAAGCTCGCACCTCTTCCCGACGGCGTGCCCCTTCGTGCTCGCACCCTTGGCACATGCTTTGCTGGCTGAATTGCACGCTGGCTGCCCTTGCCTTTCGCTGGCTGCTACACATCCAACGGGCACTCACGCCGCACCCCTTCCCCACGTGATCTGCCTTGTGCAAATTGCTGAAATTGCTGAATTGCTTAATCGTTGGGCTGAACCAATCGCTGCAATGCTTTGCTGGCTGTTTTACGCTGCAAATACTAGTTTATTAAGTGGCCACCAAACAACTCATTGGGCGGAGACCCTTCTAATAACGTGGCATGAAAATTTAAAATTAAAAAAATGCCAAAGATCACTAACGAACTGCCAACCCATCTTACATATTTGCGCAACCTGCAATTTCTTCCGGCCCTTGCCAGAGTGCAAGCATTCTCTCCACGCATGTTGGCTCTTGGTTGCATTCCTCACCCTACATACGGTGGACGATGCTTTCGACATGTCTACACCTTACATCTCGTAAATAGACGAGATACTTAGAGAAAACCTTGCTGGAGAAATTAGAATCCACCCGAAGTTATCATTATTCCCGATTCGCCGGAACCCGAACCTGCTCCAGCGAGCGCTTCAGTTCTCGAAGGCGCTCACGTTCCAGCAGTTATACCCATTCCAGAACCCGTACTTGCTCCAGAACGAGTACCCGTTCCTGCGCCTCGAATCGTGCCGACACTACAGAATTACGTGATTTACGTCACCCATCGCCATGCAACTCAGTTACAGGTGTGGATGGTGTCCCACATATATTAACGTGCGAGTCTCATTATCTCCCACACTTCGAGGACGTCCTTGGGCGGTACCCTACTCCCTGACAGAGTGCAGACAACAATATTATCTTCCTCAAGCCCTTGGTGTGTGTTCACAGCGAGCTCCTAGTCCCAGATAACACACCTTTGTCGCCCGCTCCAGTGGAGACACCTCCCATCGATGAGGTCGAGATCTCTATGTCAACATCCCAGAGAGAAGATGATCAGCAAGCGCAGATATTTGCCCTTCTTAAAGCCCAAATGGAAGCTATGCAACAGACTTTCTCAGCAAGTCTTGCTTCCATCAACAATTGCTTGGACCAGTTACAGGTGCAAAGCTTTGAACCGACCAAATCGGAGGTTTTGCAGTCCAAATTTTCTCACCCAAAGCATGGTTTCTTAGAGACAACTATACAGTCAGAAGAGGCTACTTCTATTGTCTTAGATCTGCTGAAATGCTATGTGTCAGATAATAAGAGCAAGTGGGAACACTATTTGCCTATGCTTGAGTATGCATACAATAGTACGGTGCATTCGTCAACTGGCAACGCACCTTTTGAGATTGTTGAAGGTGGCAAAAAAGTTCTTCCCATTTTGCATACAAAGGACAAGATCTTTGAGGCAGATCGATATGTTGAGAACATGGATGAAATGTATAAGAAAATTAAAGTTACCTTGGAGAAGACTCGGACAAAGCAGAGAAAGGCCGTTGATCCTCATCGTCGTAAATTGTTGTTATCACCTGGTGATTGGGTACTGTTAAGGTTCGAAAAGGCAAGGTTAAAGAAGATGAAGGGCAAGGAACGGCTGTTTCCTAAGCTCAGTATGCATTATTATGGGCCTTTTCAAGTGCTTGACAAGATCAGCGATGTGGCTTACAAGCTGAAATTGCCTGATGCGTGGAAGATTCATAATGTGTTTCACGTGAGTCTTCTAAGACCCTTCGTGGGTGATGTGCCAGAAGATATGCCAGATGAGGATCAGCCAAAAGTTGAGGAACTTGATGAGATCTTGGTACCTGAGCAAGTTTTGGCACATAATGATAGAAAAGTCAAAGGACAGGTTGCAAGACACTATTTGGTGAAGTTCAAGAACTATCCGCCTATGGATGCAAAGTGGATGGAAGAGCATGAACTGTCAGAGTCACCAAATGTATTGCAGCTTTACCTTGAAGCCTTTGGGTTACAGCCTACTTATGCCCCAACCCAACATGTGCAAAGGAGGGGTATAGGGCTAGCACATCAAATGTACATATGAATTCAGTGTAATAGATGGAAATGACAAAAGTATGAAGGTCTCATTAAGTCATTTGTATCTATATGTTACGACCTTTCTTGCGGATACATGCGATATAAAAGAGTGTTGATAGCACAAGATCATCAGTGGCGTGTATTTATGGTATGCAATCGAGGACATTTGCGATTTCAAGAGGGGGGTATGTCACGAGGACGTGGCAACTGTTAACTATGTCACGAGGACGTGGCAACTGCTAACCTTAGTTGTTGGTTTCTTTCCAATGATTTTTGTTTTATTTTTGAGACCCTCTTTTTGAAGTTGCAAATGGTTGGACATTGTATGGCCAAAATGAACGGTAGTTTCACCCACAAACAGGAAGTTGGTCGGCACTGGAATTCGTGTAGTAAGAGGAAGTCTAGGCTCAGTGCAAGGTCATGTAGGTCCCCCCCGTCGCACTTAGCAAGTTGGTGGATACTAGGAAGTGAACTCAATAAAGGCATAAAGCAAGGTGGGATCACCAACAGAAAGTATCAAATAGTTGGGCCACATTGCACTTTCGGATGCGGTCCCAATGAGGATAGATGGTCAGATGACCAGTGGGAGCCCAACGGAAGCATCTCCTAAAATTTAGGAAACTGCTATTTTGAGCCGTGAAATGTGTTCGAGTCATTACCTTTGGAATGACAAGGGGAACATTTTACAACTCTGCCACGAAGTCAACTGGGCAACCGGTTGGGAGATTTTTAGGCGGCAACCCCGAAAGGGGAAAATGCTTGTAATCGCACCAAGTGGCACATTTATGTGCACTTTCCTCTTGCATCAAGAAGAGGCACTGAATTTGTAGCTGGGAGACTCATTTTCCAGCTTTTGTCATAGGTTAAGAGCTATGGAGTGCTTTCTTTCCCTCTCATGTACAGTGTGGTGCTAGGAGTGGTGCCCTGCACACTACACACTACTACTCTCTCTCCCCCCTACGTGCAGTTATGTGATGCCCCACAAGAGGGCTCTTCATTTGACTAACGTACAACTGTGTGCTTTCATGATTTTGTGTTGAGGCAAGAGCCTCCTTGAGCAGGAACAGGGGTATCTAACTACTACTCCAAAGCAGGCACCGGTGAGGGTCATAACCTCACCGTTCAGGTGCGTTTTCAGCGCTGTGTATGTGCTGTAAATTGACTGTTTTTCAGCCATACGGACACCAAAACCATTGGGATCGTTCCCCACTGGCAGAGGACATTTAGGGGACTGTTTGGGGCTGAAAACAGGGCAAAAACCAGTAAATACAGCGTGCTGAATTTACTGTTTTTGGGCAGGAATCAGAGGGTTTATGCCAGTGGAAGTGAGTTCCAGTAGGGGAATTGGTTTCGCGCAAGTTTCGGGGCCGTTATGCTGCCGAAATTTGGCCAAAACAAGTGGTATCTAGCGGGATACAGGTAAAGGATTCCCAGGACTCTACTTTGTAATTTACCCTCTCAAAGTATAAAGAAATACCGCAAGGGGCGCCAATTTTGGGGCCTACAAGTTGTCGGCGTCTGCTCGGAGCATTCTAGCTTCCGAGCCGTGTGTGTGCTTAAGTGTTAATTCCCGTCCCAGGTTTCCTTTGCACGTTCTCCCTGTGTGTGTCTAGAGTAAAGAATTTCGAGTGAAAGCCAAAGCCTCCAAAGCAACGCTTCTTTGCCTTTTTCTTGCCCTTTCCGAAGGTTGCTTTTTGCTTTGCTTTTACCTTTTTTTTGTCTTCTTCGCTCGAGTCAAAAGAGCTAGAAGAACTGGAAGAAGAAGAAGAATAAGAAGAAGAAGAAGAATAAGAAGAAGAAGAACTAGGTACTCCTTCAAATCGCACACGCTTCTTCTGCTTTCTTGCCGAGGCAAAAGTAGATTGACGACCCAAATAACCCGAGAAGTCAGTTCCTTTCTTCTACTTTTTGTCGTGCTTTTTGCTTTTGTTATGCGCATCAAAAAGCTGGTTAATCCGTGTATCAACCACCTCTTCCAATTCTTGCTCTGTAAACATCCTCGGAGTAGGAGGCTGTTTGAGCGCCGGTTTGATGAGTGGCTCCGTGGTTTGCCGCCACTGTGAGTGCACCTCGTCGAACAAGGGCTGGGTGAAAAAATTTGCGAGTTTAGGATCCTTCGCAAAATTCGTCACCAACTTTGTCGCATCATCGACCAATCTCCGATGTTCCATCTCTTCAAGCTCCGCTTGAGTAAGCTGAGCCGGGCCGTACTCCTCGCGTGAATCTTCTTCGTGATCACTTCCCGCATCTCCGGATGCAGAGGAAGCCGCCTGTCCTTTGCTTGAATCCCTAAGTGCCGCGTAAAAAGGATCGGATTTCTCGTTAGAAGAGAAATCAACCGCGCTCTCATACCACTGTAACAGACTTGGACACTCCAAGTCAAGAATCTACCGCGACACGACAGGAATTCACTTCAAACAGTTCACAATTTGATTCGACACCGGCCCGGCAGAGTTCCGTGCCAAGAGGTATTGGCCCCAAGGAGTGGCGCCCCTTTCAGTATTTCTTTTTATATTAAATATGTTGTATAAGCGAGTGGGAGGGTCTCACTCTCAGACTGCGCGTCCAGTTGTTCTGAGAAGTGGGAGCCCAAGCCACACTTATAAAGGTTTACAAGGGATGCCAAAAGCAGATCCCAAAAAGCTGGCCATAAAAAGCATTTAAAATAAAGCAAGCTTCAAAAGCTTTTACATTGCGTAGGTCTTTTCCTTGCTTTTTCTTTCCACGCAAATCAGCCAGCGTACGAACATTTTCGCAATCCACGCTCTTAGGCTAGTGACGTGGTAGTGTATGGATCTTTGCAAAATAGGTTAGTTGCTGAAGTGGCAATTGTACAAAAATCCCTAAATTAGGGTTGGCAGCTTTTGGGAGATCAAGTGCTTTTAGATCAAGATGCTTTTAAGTTTGATGCTTTTGGATGTGACTACTTTTCATGGCCAAGGGACCTTTAAACATGTGCCAAGGGCTCATTCTCTGGCATGCTTCGCCGTGAAGATACAGACATGTTGCCGCCGCTTTACTGAGTTGAAGAAAACCACAGTTTGGGGATAGTGCAATCATGGGGTGGAACTCCGCCACTCTGGGTCTCGTGTGTCGTGCATCTCTTTCAGCCCAGTTGTTATTGAAGAGCTAAAAGTCTGTTCAGTCTGTTCTTTTCCGTTGGCACATGGTGCCTTCCCGTTACAATAGTATCAGAGCTCTGGTCGTGTGCTTTTCTGAAAGCATACTGGTCCTTTCCAAGAGGAGGCAGAGCAAGATGGCGCTTCCAGATTTTACAAGAAAATTTTCTCCATTTTCAAGAGAAAAAGATCCAAGGAAAGCTTTACAGTTTCTGCAACAACTTGACAACAATTATGCCATGAGGAATTCCTCCAAAGAATCAAAGATCTTTCAAGTCACCATTCATCTCAGAGGTAGTGCAATGCAGTGGTGGATGTCTATAGTTACCAAGCCACACACTCCAAGGACTTCGCAAGCTTTCAAGAAAAATTTTGTCTGAAGTTACATGCCATCTTGCATCTTTCTCCAGAGTGCAACTTCTAGCAGAGTGGGGTATCCTAAAATGCTTGCCATGAAAACCCTAGCAGATTGATGACAATTTAAAATTTCTCGACATCTATCATCGGGTCTCTCCTCGAGCTGATAACCTTGGAGGCCTGGTGTGATTCTATATTTTTGGTACCATCACCGCTATATTCACGCTGACAGGCTATTGACATGGCAGTATACAGATCTCCGTGAATCACGTGACTATTGACGTGGCAACTGTACGGAAATCCCTGGGCATTGGCAGCCTTTGGGAGATCACATGTTTTTTTACTAGATACTTTTAGACCAAGATGCTTTTGAGTTTGATGCTTTTGGATGTAACTGCTTTTCATGGCCAAGGGGCCTTTAAATATGTGCCAAGGGCTCTCCTCTGGCATGCTTTCGCAAGAAGATGCACAGACGTGTTGCCGTCATTATAGTGACTTGAAGAAATATGAAGAAATATGCAGAAAGGGACGCCAAGGTTTGGGACAAGTGCTCACACTGGATGAACTCCGCCACACTGCGTCTCATGTGTCGTGCATCTCTTTCAATTCAATTGTTACGGAAGTGATAAAAGTTTGTTCAGTCTGTTCTTTTCCGTTGGCACGTGTGCCTTCTCGTTACAAAAACAAGCAGTAGCCATAAGACAAGTGGGAGCAAAAGTCGCTCAATAGCCAATGCCTTTTTAGAACCTTTTATAACCGATCTAGCCTTATAGCGATAAATCTCAACGTCCGGCTTACGTTTCAACTTGTAAACCCACTTTGTACCGATGGGCTTTTTGTTAGGAGGTATTGGCCCCAAAGTCTGGCGCACCTTTCAGTATTTCTTTATCATTAATCATTGCAAAGTACAACTCCCGAGGGACCCCTGCTCTCAAACTCTGCGTCAAGATGCCCTGCGGAGTGATGCCCCAAGGGCTCTTATAAAGAGTACATGGGATGCCCAAAAGTAGATCCCCAAAAGCAATCAGTCCAAAAGCACTTTCGCCCAAAAGCTCTGGTCCCCAAAAGCTAGCGGTGGAGATTCCCAAAAGCAGCCAGCGCAATTTGCAGAAATCCATACAGCCTGCCACGTGGCACCTGCAGCGCAAATCGCAAAAAATTCGTACGGCTCAGCATCCGTACAACCTGCCACGTCATCATGTCTTAACGCATTTTACGGAAATTCCTTTCACAGTTCGGGCTTCTGTCTTTTAGGGTTTCGGGCCCCACGACCGGTGCTTCATAAGTTCTTCAAGTTAGTCCGTTCAGTTTCTCTTGTCCACTTGGCCATTTCTCTACCAAATGGTCATGCCACATCATCACTGTCACAAACGGGAGCGCATAACAATATAAAATACATTCGGATAAATAGACTTCATCACTTATTACTGAAGCCAAAGGATATAGAGAGAAGTAGATAGAGAGAGAGAGAGAGAGTGAGAAGATCGACACAGTACTGGGGACCAAAAGATGGGCTGGTCCCCCCCTGTAATAGTATCTTTATTACTGAGGAGAAGTCTATACAAGCACTTGAACCGAACGTATTACCACGTTCGTTCTAGAATAAGACTTGATGGTTCCGGAAGCCTCAGCTTCCGATTCCTAGGGCAAAACCCTATTCCAAGGAACTTCTGTTCCTTATTCCAAATCCTTGAGAACCAAGGTTCTCGCCTCTAGATCTCACCTTCCAGACTCAGGGCATGACATCCCTGTAAGTCTCTTTTCCATCTTTGTTTCCAAGGTCCTCTTCCCGTAGAACAACTCTACTTTCCCGGACATGAAGTCCTTACTTGGGAATCCCAACTTCTGGATCACAACTCGAGAGAGTATCATTCTCGGATCCGTGGATCTACTTCCCAAACTCGGGTACGAAACCCTTGGGCTGATCTGGCTCTAGTTTCTCAGAGCGCTTTCTCCTGCAGAGGCTCATGCCTTCCTCTGCTCCTACTCCCTCACTAAGAGGGAGTACACCTGCAAACAAATACTTAGAGATCATAACAAGAAAATCATTACCTTCAAACTCTCGACGCTCAAAACGCAACTCAATTCTCGAAAAAGCAATTCCCCGGAAGAGATCTCTACATAGAAAATCCTCTCTTCCAAGCCTACACACAAAAGAGGTGTGTTCTCGGGTTCCTTCTCGTAAATCAGCCTCGTCTACGAGGTTTATGGGCTTAAAACAGAGAAAAGCAGAAACTTGTCGCGACGGAAACACGCTTCGTAGGCACTTCTTCGCGAAGGAACTCGCGCACTGGGTCTTGGCGACATCGGGTACACTTGGGACAGTCATGGGCATCACCGGCAAACGTCTTCTTTGTGGGTGAACTCTGCAACAGCATCTCCTTCTTGCAAAAACTGATCCTCCTCCTCTGAGTGAGGGCATGTGATGCTTTTATAGCTCCTGGCCACGGGCACTAATAGTTGCTCGCGTAGAGATCACGGCCGGTTTTTTTTTTTTTTAATTTTTTATTTCCGGTTCTGCCAGAAAAAGAGAGAGAGAAAACACTGGCTGATATGTTGCCTTATTTATAAGATGGCTGCCCACTTATTAAATGGGCGGCCGACATATTTAAAAAATAGTTTGAATCTGCCCAAAAACTCAATAAAACCTTATAAGTTAAAAACAATGCTTTCACAGCACTTCCCAAGCGTCCCTGGATGCAATCACATGCACAATTGCAATGCAGACATAGACTTCCTCCCGGGAAAGCATCTGCTTTCCCGAAAGGCAATCCTGCTTTCTCAAAAGCATCTGTTTTTCCTCAAAGTTTCCTCCGAACCCATCTTCATTCAAGTGCTTGCTTGTTCCTTGTGCACAATTCCAACAAAGTTCGGAATTTCCTCTCGACTATGGATATCCCCTTTCCGATGCACCCGTCACCCACCTTGTGACGCATCAGGAATACCCATCACCTAGTCCTTTCCTACCAAACTTACGATACAATCTCCTTCGCGATGCTCTATGTCACCCATCCTATGACGCATCAGAGATGTCCGTTCCCGGATGGTCGGATACTTCTTCCCGATGCTCCCTGTCACCCATCCGATGTGACGCATTAGAAGTACCCGTTCCTGGTGGCCTTACACATATTCCCGTTCACAGTGCTCCCGTCATTACTTTGAACGACGCACTAGGAATACTCTGTACTCGGATGTCTCCAATGAGAAAAACCATCTCACTTAGAACTCCAGTAATTCATTTAGAATTATTTTCCTTGGTGTTCCAAGTGAGACAACTCTCTCACTTATAAATCCAATCATTCATTTAGAATTATTTTTTATGTCAGATAAAGCCAATTTAGCAACAATCACTTTGTGACAACACATCTCCCAGCACAATTGAGCCTCAACTACCAATGTATCAAAGTTTTTAATCCTTTGTTTGGAGCTAATAATGTTGTCGACTTGCCCTTTTGTATCTAGTATTTGCTTTGTATATGGCGCACTACCATTCATTTCTCTTGTTTGTGACCATAAGCATCAGCTTAAGGGGAGGACTATTGAGATAAGCCTTGTTATGCCTAGCCATAGAAACCTCTCTAGGCCAAAAAATATGATGCCATCACTAATCACTGATGATGTTACATGTAAAAGGTGAAGGAATCCTACAAGCTCGAATCTCACAAAGAGCACGTATTACAAGACTTATTTAAAAGGTTGAGATCAACAAAAAAGATAAGTGTGTTTCTGAATCATACTCTTCCTGCTTACGCTCTCCTAGGGCTATCATTGTCTACGATCCTTGATAGACAGGAAACATCATACTAATCATCCACGAGACAAGATAACCATCAGCTGTGAATGCATACTATTTGAAACCGGCCTGTTCAATCCAAAAAGGGCGGTAGACTTTACTTTAAACCTTGATTTAGCTTTCACCCATTATTAGTCGTCTATTTTACCTGTACTTTCAAGACACAACAAAGAGGAGAGGGATACAGGCTGCTAGATTGCACCTGTATGAGTAGACAGACACCATATTGGCCCCTAACTTAGGCGCCCCTTTCGGTATTTCTTTATTGTTCAAAAGAGGGAATAAACGCTGTGGTTCCTACAAGCTGCCCCGCACAAACTCGGCTGAATTTCCTCTGTTCCAGCCCGATTTCGGCAGCATAACTGTACTAGAACCCTTCACGGTCAGTATTCCCACGCATTGACCGACTTTCCCGACGCATACGGGCACTTTGCAAAACCTGGCGAGAATCTGCAGCACGCTGAATTCTCTGTTTTCAGCCCTGAAAATGCGCCAGATCGCCTGTACAGCGGTCCCCTTGCGTCCCCGAACCTCCTGGGGGTATTAGGGTCCGTTTAGGGCCAAAACCCTAAACCTGCAAAAATACACAGCAGGCTGTAATTCACTGTTTCGGGCTCCGTTTCGCGTGCCGGTCGCATCCCTAGCAAGTCCTCGAGCTCCCGCACCTGTAGGGCTACTTGCCCTTTGAATCGGACGAGATTTCTGGCGTGAAACCTCTCCGAATTCACCTGTACCTGCGGGGGGATTAGCCGCTAGCTAATCCAGTACCTGTGCAAGAGGCTCTTGCCTCGGCAATCGCGCATGAACCCACACAACTGTACATTGGTCAAATGAAGAGCCCACTAGAGGGGCATAACATACTGCCAAAGGGGAGAGAGAGGGCAGTGCGTAGCGTGCAGGGCATCACTCCTGGCACCGCACTGTGCATAAGAGGGAAAGCAAGCACTCCATAGCTCTTAACCTGTGACAGAGACTTGCAAAATGAGCCTCCCAACTATAAATCACGTTTTTGCCTTCTCTATAAGTAGTAAACTGGCCTCAAAGTGCCAAGTGTCACTCATTTGTGCATTTTCCCGCTTTAGACCCTCGGGTCTAAAAATATCTCACCTGCAGCCTCTGTTGACTTGGCCACAGAGTAACAAAATGATCCCCATGTCAAACTGCACGTAATGACGCGAAGACATTTTCAGGTCCCAAAATAGCAGTTCCCTAAATTTTAGGAGATGCTGCCATTAGATCTTTCTAGGTCATCCGACCCTCTTTGTACACTGTGGCCACATCCAAAACTGAAATGTAGCCTCTGTAGCAAAGGATTCCACTTTGGCTAGTCAATGACCCCACTTGGCTAACCATAGTCCTTGTCCAACCTTAGTGCTCTCTTGCCCTCAGGCCCGGACTCCCTCTGGACAGTTCCACACTAGCTATGCAATGCAGGGCAGTTAGATTTCCCGAGGGGTGTTTCCAAAAAGTGAAAGTAAATAGATAATAAGAAAGAAATCAACAAAAAGGATAGATAGTAGTCACACGCTGGTGACATACCCCCCTCTTGAAATCTCAAACGTCCTCGTTTGCATCTATGTCGTCCATGCTTACTGTCAACACTAATGTATTCAACACCTGTCGACACATATACGACACATACATGCTCATTGTCAACCCTGGTGTATTCAACACCTCGTCGACTCATGTATTGCCTGCGTGTGAACCCTGTCCCAATGACATAGTGGTAGCTTCGCACTCTGCCATTGCTTTGAGTCACTAACTTTCCAATGACAAAATGGTAGCTGCACATTTTGCCACTGTCTTATAGTACACGTTGGATCCCGTAACACTTTCGAGCATATCCAAACCGACAGTTTAAGAATGCAGTTACACATGTACTCTTCAATAGAAGCAATCACTGTATCCTTGACAAACTGACAAGAAATACTCACTTCTATAGCACTAATCAAACTTTTGGACATTCCATAAGAGCAATTGCCAAACTGACAATCTGTACAGCTCTAACATTCATGTAACAGGTATTTGATTTGAGCTCACTTTAAATACCATGTACATCATTTGTTTCAAAAGCCATTGTCACACTGACAATCCATTTAGCTTTGAAACTCAAGGGGTCAAGGTAGGTTGCAAATCGAAGGCTTCCAGGTAGAGTGATAACACAGTTGGTGACTCTGCAAGTTCACCTTCTTCCATCCACTTAGCATCCATTGGTGGATAGTTTTTAAACTTTACCAAGTAACGCCTAGCAACCTTGCCTTTCACTTTCCTTTCTTTGTGTGCCAAAATCTGTTCAGGGAGCAAGATCTCGTCAAGTTCCTCGACTTCCGGCTGATCTTCAGCTGGCATATCTTCTGGCACATCACCCACATAGGGTCTGAGAAGACTCACATGAAACGCATTGTGAATCTTCCAACTGTCAGGCAATTTCAGCCTATATGCAACATCACTGATTATGTCGCACACTTGAAAAGGCCCATAGTAACGCATGCTGAGCTTTGGAAACAGTCTTTCCTTGCCCTTCATCTTCTTTAACCTTGCCTTTTCAAACCGTAGAAGCACCCAATCACCAAGTGAATATACCACTTCACGACGGTGACGATCAGCTGCTTTCTTTTGCTTTGCCTGAGTCCTTTCTAAGGCCACTTTGACCTTCTTGTACATTTCATCCATGTCTTGAACATACTTATCTGCTTCAAATATCTTGTCCTTTGTATGCAGTATGGGAGGAACTTTCTTGCCACCTTCAACTATCTCAAAGGGTGCCTTGCCAGTTGATGAATGCACTGTATTATTGTATGCATACTCCACCAATGGCAAATACTGCTCCCACCTTCCTTTATGCTCTGACACATAGCACTTCAGCAGATCTAGGACAGTAGAATTTGCCTCTTCTGACTGCCCATCTGTTTGAGGATGAAATGACGAAGAGAATTTGAGCGTGGTGCCCATATTCTCAAACAAGCCTCTCCAGAACAAACTAGTCATGCGTGGATCACGGTCGCTAATAATCGACTGTGGCATGCCATGATACTTGAAAATATTGCTCATAAACAAGCGTGCCATCTGATCTGGCTTTATCTTCTTCCTGACAGGAATAAAATGAGCCTGTTTGCTGAATCTGCAAATAATGGTCCAAATACCATCATTTCCTGTCTGCGTTCTCGGAAGATCAAAGATAAAATCCATAGCAATACTTTCCCATGGTTTATCTGGAATAGGTAGTGGTTGCAATAACCCTGGTGCCTTTTGCCTGTCAAACTTGACCTTTTGGCATATTAGGCATTCTCGCACAAAGGCATCCACATCCCTTCTCAATGTAGGCCAATAGAAGAATGTCTCTACCGCTTTAACTGTAGCATCGATACCACGATGCCCTGCATACGGTGGGACATGACTCTCTTCCATAACTTTGCGTCGCAATGGCTTTGTGACACACAATCTGCCATGCATCATCATGAACCCATCTTTAAGAAGATAGTGTTCATGATGTTGTCCATCCATTAGTTGCTCGAAGACCCTTGCAAAATCTTCATCATTTGCATACTGTTCTCTCATATCATCAAGTTCATGATGATAAGGAATCGACACAGCTGAAATTTGTGGCTTTCTTGACAAGGCATCGGCCACAACGTTCTTCTTGCCTTCCACATGCACAATCTGAAAATGGAACATGGACAAGATATTTGCCCATCGCATATGCTTCTCAGATAACTTTGTCTGTGTCAAGAAGTATCGCAAGGTCTGATGGTCCGTTTGGACAACGAAATCTGCACCTAGCAGGTAGTGTTTCCACCTTAAGAGCGCATGAATCACAGCCAGTAATTCTTTCTCATAGACCTGCATGGTCATCTCTGGCCCTTGCAAAATTCTGCTCTCATAGGCTACTACCCTGCCATCTTGCATTAGCACAGCACCAATGCTACTACCGCAGGCATCACACTGGACCACAAATGACTTCCTAAGATCTGGCAACACAATGACTGGATCTGAAGTCATCTTTTCCTTTAAGAGATTAAAAGCTGAAATCTCTTTCTGTGTCCATCTGAAGGTGACTGCCTTCTTTTGAAGAGCATGTAAAGGTGAAGCAATCTCAGCGAAATTTCGGATAAACCTTCTGTAATAGGAGCATAGTCCCAAAAAGCTTCGGACATCATGCACCGTCTTCAAATTTGGCCATGACTTGATCGCTTCAACTTTTGCAGGATCCATTCTGACACCATCCTTTGAGACAATGTGTCCCAGAAAGTGAATCTCTTCCAGAAAAAACTCACTTTTCTTTGCATTGATGAGCAACCTATGACTGCGTAGCTCTTTGAACACAATGGCCAAGTGATGCCTATGCTCCTCTTCATTCTTTGAGTAGACTATCATGTCATCAAAGAATGTACCAACAAACTGCTGGTGTGGACGGAAAATTCTGTCCATCATCCTATTGAACGTAGCAGGAGCATTTGTGAGACCAAAGGGCATCACTAAAAATTCGTAAAGGCCAAACGTCGTTCTAAAAGCAGTCTTGTGCACATCCTCTGATCTAATGCGGATCTGATGATACCCACTCTTTAGATCTATCCTGCTAAACATAGCTGCTCCTTCTAATTTGTCCATAATATCATCAATTCTAGGTATAGGGAACCTATTCTTGATGGTATTCTTGTTCAGTGCACGGTAGTCGATGCACATACGCCATGAGCCATCTTTTTTCTGCACCAACAATACTGGAGAACAGAATGGAGATGAACTGGGCTGAATCAGCCCTTTTTCTAACAGCTCCTGTACTTGGCCCATTATCTCTTTCTGCTGAGCCGCACTAACCCTGTACGGAGGCTTATTTGGTGGGCTACAGCCTGGCACCAAATCTATCGCATGGTCCTCGGGTCTCTCTGGCGGTAATTGAGACGGTAATGAATCGGAAAAACAGTCACTATACTGTTGTAAAAACATTGACCTTTCTTTATCTAGCACAGATAAATTTGATTCATCACAATCTGACACTTCACGTGCAAAAACCAAGTACGCAGAAAGATGCTTTTTCATTACAGAAGTAATAGCAGAAGCTGATACAGTAGGAATAGACTCCCCTTTAAGCTTTACATCCAGAATGTGAGTCTTTCCCCTGCTCTGTACAGTGATCTTTTTGTTGTAGGCATCCATGATTCCCTGTACACGAAACAACCAAGGAATACCTAACAACACATCACATCCGTCCAGTGGCATGATGTAAAATTCTTCAGCATCTACATAGGACTGGATATGTAGACGCAACTTTCCAATGATGGGTGTCACAGCCTCTGTATGGCCAGGACATGCCAAACCTGCCTCTGCTGTATACCCCATCTCTTCAGGTCTGATTCCCAACTTTGAAGCCAATTCTGGGGAAATAAAGTTGGCTTTGGCACCTGGATCAAAGAAGATAAGCACTGTTTGATCCCTAACCTTTCCCCATGCTCTGCAAAGCTCACTTGCATCTGAATTTGGCTTGTCGCCCACCATATCTGGCACTAGACCAGCCATGGGCTTCTTTCCTTTCTTGTCTTCCTTGTCTTCAGAATCAGCTGGCCTTTTCTTTGTAGGACAGTTGTAAGCAATGTGGCCAGGCTGCTCACATATAAAGCATTTGTTCTCTGTCCTCAGGACCTTCTTTTGCTCTTCTGACTTGCGAGGAAAACGTCTTTTCCATTTCTTTGCGGGTCCTTTTTCTGATTCAGCCGTAGCTTTGTCTTTCCCTGCGTTGGCTGACTCCTGAGTCCCTTTAGGAGCCTCATTGGGAACGTGCTTCTTGGTTGAATTTTTCTTGCCTGATCCTGCCTTGACGCCAGTGTTAAATTCACAATCTTCTCCCTTGAGCAAACCATTGCCAGTGTTTGCTACCTCGATGAGCTGCGTCAAAGTAGTGACTTTGGTCTTTGTGCAGTATTTTCTCAATCCTTTGGGTAGGCCACAACAGTATTTTTCAATCTGTTCTGTCAATGGCACAAACCTATAGGAAGTTACTGGAAGTAGAGCTTTCCAAAACTTCCGATTGTAATCATCCAGATTTCTGCAAGTGGCAGCATTAAGCTGGTGCCATTCTGTCATGACATCTGCTTCGAAATCATCAGATAACCAAGCTGCTGCAAAAATCTGCTTGAAGTAAATCCATGTGGACGGAGCTTGCCCTTGAAGCAATAAAGTTGTCCACCATTGTCCCGCATTCCCTGTCAAGAAAGTGGCTGCCTTGCGGACCTTTGAAGCCTCTGTAAAGTTTCCCCCTGCATAGGCCTTGTCAAATTGCTGGAGGAATGAAAGAGCCTTCTTCCTGTCATCAAACCCTGTAAAGGTCGTGAATGTCACACCTTTGCCACCTTCTTTGTACGGAGTTGGCCTCTCCAGCGGCGTTAGATTGTCATATGGAAGTGACTGAAACATGGGAACACTATTAGGGTTCATCTGTGTTCCTTGGCCGCTATTAACTTGACCTGGAAATGCCATATTTGGCTGCTGATTTGTAATTCCAGCCATACCAAAATTTGCTTGTGGCATCCCAAATTGTCCCTGAGTGCTTTGAAACCCTGGTTGCATACCCATGACACTGTACATGGGGTTAGGCATCATCGTTTGAGCACCCCCGAACACTGTTCCTGGCGTATAAAACTGATTTCCAGGTGCATGACCAGCCATGCTCTGAAATACCGATCCACCTCCAAAATAGCCAGGGTGTACTGAAGGTGGTGGGAAGACCTGTTGCATAGCCTGTAAGTTGCTTCCCTGCCCATTAGAACCAGCTATAGGCTGCTGAAAGGTGGCGGGCTGAATTGGTACAGCTTGAAAAACTGGCATCTCAGCCACCTGTTCTTGCACCTTAGGCATACGTTGTGGAGACTGCATGTTCTCCGTCAAGTGTACAGGTGTTTCCATTGACTGTGCGGTATGAATCACCTGTGCTCGAGCCTTAACAGGCTTTTGAATATGATCCAGTGACCCAACTTGCTGAGACGGAACAGGAGGTTGCAGAAAGGCTAAAAACCTTGGGTTCTGCATTACTTGTGTGAACATAGCCACAGCAGTAGCCAACTGGGTCCTGAATATATCATCATCAGTCTGTGGTGGTCTTGAGGACTCACCCACTTCATGTGTCTGTTGACCCTGTGAAGAGGAAACCTCTTCAGTCACATCATCTGGTCTGTCAGCCATAATTACAATTCCCTGTGTCTCGTCTATGATCCCCTGTGTCTTCAAGCCCAAAACTGACCAAGGCTCACTTCTATGGGAAAAAGTGATTTAATCCCGTCGATGGAACCATGAAACCGGCCTGTTCAATCCAAAAAGGGCGGTAGACTTTACTTTAAACCTTGATTTAGCTTTCACCCATTATTAGTCGTCTATTTTACCTGTACTTTCAAGACACAACAAAGAGGAGAGGGATACAGGCTGCTAGATTGCACCTGTATGAGTAGACAGACACCATATTGGCCCCTAACTTAGGCGCCCCTTTCGGTATTTCTTTATTGTTCAAAAGAGGGAATAAACGCTGTGGTTCCTACAAGCTGCCCCGCACAAACTCGGCTGAATTTCCTCTGTTCCAGCCCGATTTCGGCAGCATAACTGTACTAGAACCCTTCACGGTCAGTATTCCCACGCATTGACCGACTTTCCCGACGCATACGGGCACTTTGCAAAACCTGGCGAGAATCTGCAGCACGCTGAATTCTCTGTTTTCAGCCCTGAAAATGCGCCAGATCGCCTGTACAGCGGTCCCCTTGCGTCCCCGAACCTCCTGGGGGTATTAGGGTCCGTTTAGGGCCAAAACCCTAAACCTGCAAAAATACACAGCAGGCTGTAATTCACTGTTTCGGGCTCCGTTTCGCGTGCCGGTCGCATCCCTAGCAAGTCCTCGAGCTCCCGCACCTGTAGGGCTACTTGCCCTTTGAATCGGACGAGATTTCTGGCGTGAAACCTCTCCGAATTCACCTGTACCTGCGGGGGGATTAGCCGCTAGCTAATCCAGTACCTGTGCAAGAGGCTCTTGCCTCGGCAATCGCGCATGAACCCACACAACTGTACATTGGTCAAATGAAGAGCCCACTAGAGGGGCATAACATACTGCCAAAGGGGAGAGAGAGGGCAGTGCGTAGCGTGCAGGGCATCACTCCTGGCACCGCACTGTGCATAAGAGGGAAAGCAAGCACTCCATAGCTCTTAACCTGTGACAGAGACTTGCAAAATGAGCCTCCCAACTATAAATCACGTTTTTGCCTTCTCTATAAGTAGTAAACTGGCCTCAAAGTGCCAAGTGTCACTCATTTGTGCATTTTCCCGCTTTAGACCCTCGGGTCTAAAAATATCTCACCTGCAGCCTCTGTTGACTTGGCCACAGAGTAACAAAATGATCCCCATGTCAAACTGCACGTAATGACGCGAAGACATTTTCAGGTCCCAAAATAGCAGTTCCCTAAATTTTAGGAGATGCTGCCATTAGATCTTTCTAGGTCATCCGACCCTCTTTGTACACTGTGGCCACATCCAAAACTGAAATGTAGCCTCTGTAGCAAAGGATTCCACTTTGGCTAGTCAATGACCCCACTTGGCTAACCATAGTCCTTGTCCAACCTTAGTGCTCTCTTGCCCTCAGGCCCGGACTCCCTCTGGACAGTTCCACACTAGCTATGCAATGCAGGGCAGTTAGATTTCCCGAGGGGTGTTTCCAAAAAGTGAAAGTAAATAGATAATAAGAAAGAAATCAACAAAAAGGATAGATAGTAGTCACACGCTGGTGACACTATTAGCTAGATACTATGACATCCCCACTAGAGTCATTTGTGGCCAACAAATGGTGTAGCCCTACGCACCAATAAATGATCTTGCACACACTCCAAATACGCATTGTAAGAATCTATCAGCATACATGTAGTCTTGATTGCTCAATTTTTGCCTCGAGACTCAGCCATAATGAAGCCTCGTACTAAATAGAGATTTGGTTCACACAATTTTGCGGGGTTGAGAAATGGGTATCCCATATGCATCGCCTCAGGTTGACTATCTCCCATTTCCAAGATTCATTGACTAGTTATATATTGTCTCCTTTGATTAGGCAATAGGCTTTTGCACACATGCTTGAATGTCAAGAATCAAGAAATATATTTCTTGACGCTAAGCGGTCCCGTGCCCCCCACAAATGGAGGATTCTGCTCCGCCACAAAGAGACTCGATGGTAGCCCCCTTGCCCGACCCCACGGAACCCACCATAGGACTTGCTCTTTTGCCGACAGAGCATGCGAGCTTAGAGGCAGAGGTGGCGCGCCTTCAGGCATTCTATGTTATCAGTAAGATTATCGGCACCAAACCTAGCAGAGGGGAGGTGCAAGATCTCCTCTAAGCCCGCCTTAGATCTCCTCCAAGACCGCATTTTAGCAAAGGTGGGCAAGATCATCGACGTTCAACTTCTCGGACGTGGCTACTACCAGATAGAGTTTGAGTTTTCCAAGATGGCGTCCAAGGTCATTGCAATGAGCCCCCTGGCCATCCGAGAAGCTAGAGCTCATTTTCGACAGTGGCACCATGGATTTGATCCGGCTATCGATGTTCTCGTTGAGGAGGTAGACCTTCCCATCTCTGTCCGCTTCTCAGACCTGAGGAGAGTATACCTCCCGCTCCTTTCCAAGATTGGTTCAAAGATTGGGATTGTCTTGAAGACACCACGCACGGCGGCTTCTATAACTGCCAAGGCAGTTGGCATACCTACAATACGCGTTTCGGTTCACGACACCCACACCCTCCAAAAGGTCGTTCTACTACCTGGGGTGAGTGGTGGTTGGCTCCGCCAGAATATGGAGTATTCTCGCCTCCCAAATCAATGCTTTATTTGTCGACAGATGGGCCATCGAGCAAAGGCATGTCCACGGAGGAGGCCCAGACCTTCGGCACAGACCCATACCCAACCTCCTAAGGCTGGCCAGACACAGCAAACAGAGCGACAGGGAGCTCGGGTAGGTTCCTACTTTGAGCCTAGTGCCCAAGCAGAGGAGGAATGGCAGCAGGTACGTGGTCGTCGTCGGACCACCTTGCCAGCTCAGCCCCCTTGGTGGTCGTCCTACACCAGGCCAACAGCAGTGGGTTCCCACGGGGAACCGTTTCCACCCCTTACAACAAGACGAGGCCACAGTTACCCCCTCCACCTAAGCTTCAACACCGACAGCCTCTCTTCCCCTCGTGCCACCCACCACCCCGCCTCCATCTCCCACTAGTCCCCCTTGCTTCCTCATCCTCTCCCGCTCTTGCCCCACAGCCGGCTCAAGGGACAAACCTTCATTGTCTGCTCAAAGGTCTCTTGGCAGCGCTTTGCCACGAGCCGCTTGGTGAGAGAGGAGCAGACTTTCTTGCAGACCTCCCTTCTAGCACAGAGACGTCACCCTTTGCCACAATCCCTCCAGGACTGACGAGTTTCGACATCCGTCGCCTACGACTTCACACGATTCCTCGCGACTCTTCACCAGACTTTGAGGCGCCTTGCTTCAGAGTCCATATACTATTTCTTGCAGCTAGAGAGTTAGAGGGATAGAGGCCCTGGACCCAGCTGTTGGTTTCTCTTTTCCTCTATTGGCAGGGACGAGTCTGAGTGGATCTTTGACTCCGTGATGGACTCGCTTCAGGCTAAGGCTCTTGAGTTCTCTCATCACACGTGAGACTTTGGGTTACAAATTTGGTACAGACTTTGTGGCCGTTGGCCAAGTTCTCGATGAAACCTCCGGACACAGCAGGATGTAGACACATTGTGGTACACTCTTTGGCTGACACGCAGAGTCCACCATGTTATGTATATATACACGAGGACTCCTCGATAGAGGAGGTAGCCCGACGGACGGCACGCACTTCTTGATCCTAGGTTGGATAGTCTCTACAATCACGCCGATCTCAGCGTCGCTCGGATGCGGATTACTCCCTATCCAAGCCAGCCTCGAAGATAGCGAGGTTGGTTGCTATTGCAGCATCAGTTTTCTCTCGCTGATTCCATGAGGATTGTCTCATGGAATGTGCAAGGATTAGGTTTGACCCAGTTCCAACGCCAACAGGGTCGGCTATGTCAGGAGCTTAAGTGATGCATTGTGGGTGGTAAGATTGATATTCTTATGCTTCAGGAGCATAATCTTTGTGAGAGCCGCATTAGACGATGTGATCAGATTTTATGTGGTCGCTACGAGACATTTTGGTCAGCTGCATTTGGACCTGGTGGTATCCAGGGAGGGGTATGTACTACTGCAGACTCATGGCATCAGGCCATCGTGGGGCAGAGGTATTAATGTGCTAGGTGGGGCTCCGTGGATTACAATTTACTATGCAGGTTCAGGGTTGCCTCATGGGCTTGCTGAACATATATGCGCCCAATGTGGCAAATGCACAAGCAGAGTTTTCGTCTCATATTGTAGAGTCTCTGCCGCATGCAGAGCAACGGTGTGTTGGGGGAGACCAACATGTTGGAGGACCCCTCAGACAGGATTGGAGGTAGCCATGCTACTGTGCATGGGGCTGAGTTGGCAGCTTGGGAGCATCTATGTATGACCTTGAGGGTTTCTGATGTTTGGCAGCATTCACGCTTTGTGAGGCCACCAAAGAGCTTGTCTCTCTCGCTCTAATCGCAAAGTACGAGGAGTGAAGCTATCTTCGATAGATTTCTTCTACGCCAATGACTACATCTATGACATGGATGGATATGTTTGCATTCTGGCAGGGACTACTTTTTCTGACCATGTGCCAGTGATCCTCACTGTGACAGACAAACAGAAGAGGGGGAGTATAATGTTGCGCATCCCTAAGAGGATCTTGCTAGATCCAGAGCTTAGAGAGGGGGTGGTGGCACTTTGAACAAAGAGTTTGGAACACACAGGACACCCCTGCTGGTAGAGTGGCCTCTCAACTCGCTGAGCTTAGTCACTTCTTCCGCTAAGAGTCTGCAGCTCGCTTGATTACAACCAGGGAGAGGAGAAGCGTCTCGAACAGGGCATTATTTCCTTGCAACGTATGCAGGAGCACCACCCAGACAATCCTTGGTTGGAGGAACGGATGCAACAGGCTCGACAGGAGCTGACTAGCTTTGAGGATTGGCGTCATGAGTTTGACTTCCATCAGCAAGCATCTCAATGTACCCAGGTGGGTGACAGTTATTTAGAAGTTCTTTGAGACGGTGGGGCCCCGCCATGCGCACACCAGTGTATGCCAGTTAAGGAGACCCGACAGGTCAGTTGCTTCACAGCCTGAGGATATCCGTGCAATTGCTACTGACGTTTATCATGATTTGTTGTCAGTTGAGCCTCAGTCAGAGCGTCGGGATGCATGCAGAGAGCAAGTTTGGGCACAGATGCCTTGCCTTGTTACTGAGGAGATGTGTCAAAGACTAGAGCTTCCCCTCCAGCTATAGGAGCTCCATGAGGCCCTCCGAGCACTCTCTCGAGGTAGCTATCCAAGGCAGGATGGTTTGACTCCCGTCTGCTTCTTGGAGTATTGGGACTTGCTTGGTTCGTATCTTTGCAACGCATTTCAGTATATCTTGCACACTGGAGAGATGCCTGACAACATGAGTGAGGGCTTGATCTACCTTATTCCCAAGGAGGGAGGCTCCTAGGATGAGATTCGACAATGGCGACCCATCACCATCCGCAACTCAGGCTACAAAATCTAGCAAAGGATTTGAGCTTGAGAATTTAGCCACTAATTGAGACCATTATACATGGGACCCAGATAGGTTTTGTCAAGGAGCGTAGTATCCTTGACAACATTTTCACTTTTTGAGAGGCGTCTGCCCTCGCGCGTCTCCGAGGAGAGGATCTTGTGATACTCCTCTATTTTGAGAAGGCCTACAACAGAGTTGACTGGGACTTTTGGAGGGTACTCTACGCAGGATGGGTTTCTCATATGCTTGGATCAGAGGTGTGTCGGCTCTCTACAGGTGTGCACACAGTCAAGTGCTCTTGGCAGAGGGAAGAGAAGAACGCTTCATGCTCACACGTTCGGTCAAACAGGGTGGCCCTCTAGCCCCCGTCCTCTTTCTGTTCTATGCTAAGGCAATGAGCAAATTTTTGACTTCACAGTAGGTTGCTTGCGTAGTTTAGAGCTCCCTATTAGGGGAGACTAGCTACTTGACATTGAGTTTGTTGACGACTCAGCCTTGTACTCGGAGGGCCAGGAGGCCAATCTACACACGTGTGAGCAGGCTCGAGGTGTTTTGTTGTGCATCAAGAGCACTGATCAACTGGAGGAAGGCAGTGGCTTGCTAGGTTCGCAGTGCTCCTACGCCTGACTGGTCGCCTAGTGAGGGTTTCAAGTGGATTCCCCTAGGGACTCCAGTTCATTATTTGGGTTGTCAGGTTGGCTTGGCCTTGTCCCCTGAGCAGTAGACTGCTCCCCTACTCTTGTCCATTAGGAGGAAACTCCTTCATTGGAGTTCGGCACAGCTCCCTTTGGCAGGCAAAGTTGTAGTGGCCAACCATGTGTGTACCACGTCTTGCTAAATCTTCTCAGAGGCATGAGGGGAGTGCAAAGCATGTGCCAAGATATTACAGAGGCTTTACCAGTTGATTGGCTCATCCCTCTAGAGAGGGCAGCTCCCAGATGGATGGGGGCCTTCACGCGACTGGAGGTTCCCATTGCAGTTTGTGCTTGCTCGGAGTCCATACCCCACATGCTCTTTGAGGTTTAGGGAGAGGACAGTCTCAAAAGAGGCTCCACAGGTTGCAGTGTTGTCTTTAGAGAATACGAGTAGTGGGCATCTGTGGGAGGACCTGTGCAGCCTGTGGCCATCCTTTGGAGGGTCGGGGTCACTATCTGTGGGACTGCCCGATGGCACACCACGTTTGGCTTCTGGTTCTTCTGCTGATGCCAGCTCTTTCCACATCGCGACAATACACTTGGGGTGCTGCAGCCTGGTCCACTCTCACAGGCCTTGGGCTCCATTTTGAGCTAGCCTCCACCAGCAGGATGATAGTGATCCAAGGGGTCAACCTACACTTCATCTTGCCACAGAGCTTACCCCCCCGGAATAATGCAGTAAGAGAGAGGTGTGTTAAGAGCTTGTCTGTGGCCAACTACCCTGGTTCATTTGGCAGGCCCGCTGCTTTCACATCTTTGAGGCTCGCCGTGTCCCACCGGCAGAGACTGTTCGTGACTTTTGGTTGGAGCTGATTCACACTCTCGGGAGTCAGTTCGAGAGACTTCAAGGCAGCTCTAATCGCATGCGGGAGCGCAAAGAGGCTTTCCTGCGACTCTGGCGTCCAGGGCCTTTCTTCACCATGGCCAAGCTGGCACTACTGTCCACCTGAGTGGCTCTTTCCTCCTCCCATTTTCTGATTTAGAGTCTCCCGATGTAGCCCTCTCTAGTAAAGGTGGTTTGTAGCCCTATGGGCAATCTCTTTAACTAATGGAAGGATCTTTTTCTCGGAAAAAAAAAAAAAGTAAAACACTGAGACCAAGAATTTTATCAGTTCACTCTTTGGTCATTATCTGGTTGCACTAGCCCAGATGTCTAATGTAGAGTTTACAAATAGCTGCTTCTACCCAATCCAAGACTCAAGACATTAACTACCTTCAAACCTCAAGAACAAAATTTCTGAAAGTCCTCACTCTAAAATAATGGCGGTGCATCGTAAACAAAATTTATTGTAGCATCCAGCACTAACAAACCTCAAAAGAATTGAGCCTTTGACATTTGCTATGGGGATGTAATCATCACCAGTAGCAATGTTTGACCAATGAAAGTGTATACGACCACCAGCGCCCCCTCCACCACCAACCGCACTGCCTTTACCACCAGAAATTGATAAGGAGGAGCTGTTACCCAATGTCAATGTTTGTAGGAAAAACAGGAGACTTCCTCCAGAGCCACCTCCTACACCTGCACTTTGGTTTTCGGAAAGAAAGCTTTCACCATCAGATGTCACTGCTCCCAAAATTTCAAGACTCGATAATGCGTGCTCCAGAGATCCGATAACTGTCAACAACCATGAACAATTTGAGAGTAATTGATGTAGACTGAAATCTGCCACTGCAATAATTTATCAACCAGCTGTTTGTCTACAGTAAGAATCTCACCAATGACTCCGCCCCCATGGGTACTTCTGCCAGATGTGATATTACCACTTCCACTCCCGAGCTCACAAGGCAGTAACGAGCTTCCATATTCTTTTCCACCATCCACCCAGCTTCCATTGTAATAACCTCTACCACCTTTTCCCCCGTGGCCAGCACCTCCTGCTGCACCAGATCTTGACAGCTCTCCTTTCCCTATGCCACCTTGGCAGCCTGTAAATTTTTTACCAGAACTCCCTCATGTCCCAACTTCCTCAAAGAAACTGAAAGAAAAAAAAACAAAAAAGAAAAGAGTTGCAGAAAGATTCAAAATTTACCATGCCCGGAAGCAGTCACTAGACCACCTTCATGAATTGTGACTGTCCTAGCCCGATGTATGTGGACAACACTTCCCTTCACCAAGCCATCCACAACAACATCCTCGACGCGACATATCTGATCGAGCCCAATGTGAAATCATTATCAGGGTGAATGCAAATCTTCCCTTAAGTAATAAACCTTAGCCCACAGTGTTACCTGGAGAGTAAATGGAAGTGATGTGTTTAAATTGCAATCTTCAGGTGGTTGAGTAATCTCTATGGGACAAGTTGACTTGTCACAATATAATGGTACTACCCTACCATGAAAGAATGAATATGAGACCATGTAAAGTAGACGCATAAAGACAGCTTCACCAAAAAAACAACTCACTCATTCTTAGTAATGTCTTCTGTCAAGGGAGCTTGTAGTACCGCTTTTGAACCAATCTACGCACAAAAACAAGTGTGCCACTCACATCCAACAAATCAGATAAATTTTCGCCAAGCTTTATCAAAAGTCTCTGGAAATTACATTTTAGTGTGAAAACTAAGGAATTCGTGAATTTCCCTTGAACATTATTTCTGTGGGGCTAGAAAAAGCTACTACAATCATGCATGTGCTTGTGTGCATGCACCCTCACACAACAACCACCTCTCTGTAGTTGAGTGATGATTAACAATCCTACCAATTGAAACCTTAGCCTAGCAAGCCTATACAGTAAGTCACTTGCGCTGCAGCAGCTTAATGTTTCATTTTTTGCCTGGGCTACCATTAGAAATATCTGACCCGTTTTGAGTATATGGAGATCTTCTCTTCTCTTCTTTCAATAACGCAAACACCTTGAGCGTCAATTGTGCATTTCAGTAGACACCGTACACGTGAAAACGTCAATTGTGCATTTCAGTAGACACCGTACACGTGAAAAACTGGTCACTATAATTTGCATAGTGTACCATATTTGTGAGGTTCTATTGAGACCATACAAAATGCTGAAGCATCGTCCTCAAAACCTGGAACAAGGAACTTACATTTACATTGTAAAACAATGACACAAAGAGCCGCTGCGCTTTAATTGCATCTCCTTGTCCCTTCAGGTGGAAAAATCCTTGTCCATGAACACCAAGATTGGAGTTTGAGCCAATTGTCGATCCCTCCTATAACGCAAAAACTTACTCTCAACTTCTGCTCTACGAGGTATACACCATAAGCATCCTAGAAACCAGAGATACCTGTAGCAGTACTAAATTACTGGCATCAATAATTGAAGTGGCCACCATGTCTCCTCCTCCACCATCAATTTGCAAAATGGAGTTCCTCATCCTCAACACCTTCACCGAGAGTCTTAAAGCACCATACACCTGCAACTCCAGAACCTTTGAATTGGCGACTGTAATGTCTCGTGTAATTGAAATATCTTAACATCATTGGAGAGATTCGCAAATTTTGTCAACTATTGCATCATCCATCCAAAGAAAGACAATGAAAAAGGACTTGTTGCATTGGCCGTGGCCCACCTTCAATGTGGAACCAGTCAAGTCAAGTTCATCAGCCACCAGCTCAAACTCTGAAAAGGGATAGTGGGCTAAACCAGAGCTAAGGGTTGCATGACTCTTCAGGATAATCTGTCCCTGAACCTGAGACCACATGCAGAGAATTACGACACCGCCATCAAGTCCTCCTGCAGTTTTTATATTCCAGATGAGTAATTTCTAACCTGAACTCTACTCCAAAGCAAAGGTATGGCAACTTTGGCATAGTTCTCCACATAAACATTCTCCCAAAGAGGGTAAGTGGGAAACTCCATGAATATAGTGTCCGTTTGTGTGGATTTGTTGCTGTTGCTGACTACCAAACTTTTTGATACTACATCAAACCTTGTGCCTGCAGCACCAGCATTATCTGTGCATCCCAAGCTATCCCCACCTACAGCCAGAAATAAACAAGCATTCCAAAAATTGCTAATCGTTGGAACAAGGATCACAAGCTTGCTTCATTTGTGCAGGTGTATTATTCTTTAACCAATCTATTATCTCACAGAAAGCTTGTATCCTTTACGATACAAGACTAATTGCCTTAGCCAAATATACACCATATCAGAAAACCCACCATGAACAGAAACTGGAACACCTTCTTGCTCTTTGCTTTCAACTGAGACTCTTCCACCACCTCCTCCAGCCCATCCCGTGCCTCCAGAAGCACTTATTTCACCTGTGCCATTCCTGCATAAGGTAAATTAACAGACTAAGTAGAAAATTTACTGAGCATCAAAAACTGGCTTGGCAACCATATGAGCATAGGAGCCAAGTTGAACAGGTAGATACACCCAAACTTTCATTTATTTTCCTTGCTAAATTTGAGTATACGTGTTCCTTGCCCTGTCTCAGTGACAGATGCTCCAGACCACCACTTGATATGTCTCCAGCTGTGATTGGAACCACAAAAAGAGCATCTGAAAAAGGAGCCTGATTCCTACAAAGATTCTCATCTGTGGAAGAATCCTCGGTTTCCAGAGGACTATCAGTGGCTGCTCACCACTATCTGCATTTGGTCTCTCCCTCCTTGCTGCTGATGTGGCAGTGTGCCAGGTGGCAACCAGACATGGGCTAAGGGATGGACAAGCAGCTGGTTGATGGGCAAGAAGCACTCCAGCAAAGCAGGGTCTGTCAGAGGCTGCTCACCACTATCTGTAATCGGTCTCTCCCTCCTTGCTGCTAATGTAGCAACATGCCAAGGGGCAACCAGAGAGTGGCGAACGGATGGACAAGCAGCTGGCTGATGGGCGAGAAGCACTCCAGCAACGCAGAATAGATCGCTGAGTAGAAGCATGCAGGTGCTAAGGGTTGATTTTCATCCGCCAGCTTTTGGGAGTTTGCCTTCGGGGTGAGCTTTTCATCACAGAGCTTTTGCAGCCCATCTAAAATAGTGCATACAGGACTTCTGTAACTCGGTTCTTAAGCCTTCTAGAAGTTCACAAACGGAGTCATTCCCTTGTTTGAAAGAAGCTGTGTCATGAGCACAAGTGGGAACTTGGTTTTGACCATTTCTAGAGCAACTAAATGTTCGACAATAACATCTTTAATGTAACACGTTTAACACTCTTAAGACATGACATCGATTCAATCCACTCCCCTGTCACACATGGCCAGGTGGACAAGGGAGACACTTTGAATCTCTGATAGAAGGCAAGGTATCGGTCAAATTGCATATTTGCTAGGATATATTATTACATGCAACACCTTTTTAAGTCATAAATGGGAAGAAAACTGAATTATTCATTAGAGAAACACCTTGGCCATATCATCTCTCCAGAATTTGTGTGCGTGGATATAGCAAAGGTTGTAATTTGCAGCCTACAAGGATTGGCAGACTCTAAGGCATGTTCATGATGTTAAATGCTTCCTGGGCCTATACTCCTACCATAGACAGTTCACTAGGATGTTTTTGCATGAGATTACCAAGAAGTGGCTACTTTCACTTGGGTCAAAGTTGCCAAGAAAGTTAGAAACCCGTTTCTAAAACCTCGTGTTTCTTTGAAGGCCAAAGTTCTCTCGTTTGGTTCCATCTATTCTAACTGACGTTTCAAGTTTCAAGTAAGCCGTGAGTTCTCTAGCACATTATAGACCTAAGTCCTATCTTACTTTGACATGTGCAATGCAATGAGTTCTCTAGCACATGATAGACCTAAGTCCTATCTTACTTTGTTCATGTGCAATGTGCCTCTCACATGGCTTTTCAGACATGGACCAAAACTTCCCAAAACCTCTAAAACAAGGAGAGAATGGATCTGTTGTCACCTATGCCTCCAATGCACAATTCTAAAGAACAAAAGTGAGACAAATTTGTAAATCAAAATAATTACCACCTCACATTTTGACTTCTGCAAACACTTTCAATCCCAATTTTCTTTGAGAAGACAAAAATTTCACAACGACAAATCTATCTTGTACTTGAAAAGTAAAAATTGATCATAAGAAAGTGCACACAAAAGATTGTTTTGAGGGTTAAAAACATATTTCATTTACACAAACTAGATGTTCTGTAATTAAAAACTGTACAGGTGAGCAAATTCTGACAAACTTGCCACTAGAACATAAGGAAGGAAGACAATCAGACTAACAAAGCTACACTCAGTTTAAAAGCATGAGGTATGATTGTATTAAAAGTGAAGTACCTTCATTACACCACTTTAGAGTGGCAGTTCATCTATAATGCAAGAGGCGCAACTATAAACTGACTTTAGTACAACTACTGAAGACACATGCAAGGGTGTACTAAATTAGTATTGATTGCTCTAAAATAACTGCTGGAAGCTCGCAAATCCTGTGTTTAACCTCAAATCATAATTCCAAAAATTGCATTTAGGGCAATGCACGCATTACAAAATTCCCAATAGTTGGCCAAAACAACTTACAAGATGGAAACCTTTATCAGTATGCTCCCACCCGAGCCACCCCCACCATTGATACCAGCATAGCCCCCATCAGCCAGAAGTGCTCCATCAAGATTTAGCCATGCAGCTGCGATCAAAACTCTTCCTCCACCCCCACCTCCAAGTTCCTCTTCCCTGCTAGTGGTTCCACCTTGACTGCCATAACTCCAAGGAGCTGAGAGAGAAGACCAAGAATAGACATCTCCACCCCATGCATCTTCCTGATCCTTTTCATCTCCTTTTACACAAAAGGCACCCCTGCCACCATGCCCACCCCCAGCACCATCAAGCCCAAGAGGAGTCCCGCTTGTCTGTGGAGGAGGAGATCCAGCCAGTGCTGTTGTATTGAGGGAAGAATTGTTTGCCAATATAACATTCTCTGCATCTATCATAATTGTTCCTGCCACAATAGAAGAACTGGCTTCCAAGAGAACCTCCCCCGATAGATTTATCGAGATAGTGCATCCTCGAACTGGACAACTTAAACAAACCTCATCTGACAAAATCAGACTCCCATCACCTACAAGGACTGCATCCTTTTTCAGAATAATACTTTCATTGAGGGTGCACAAACCATCCAGGGATCCAAATCCGCCCAAATCATCTTCACATGACAAGGTGTCATTTGTAATATCCAGGAAACTGGTAGGGTAGCCCTCATGAAAAGAAAATGGCTCCTCAACACACACATTGTGTTGAATCAACTTGGTAAATAATGCAGAATTCCCTGTATTTAAATCCTGGAAGAGTGCACAAGACCCTATCTGAAACATTAAAAGAAGCCACGGGAGGTAGCTTGAGAATGGAAAAGCCATCTTTCCGGCTTGGATGCATCACAACAGTTGGAAATGTATGTGCATAGTCACCAACTCCCTTGAAGATGAAGATTAACCTTAGCCTGAATCAAGTAAAGCCAAATGCTGATCTTTATAAAGGCCTTTATGCCACTGCCTCCCACAGCTTCATCACATTGGCATACCACAGTAACAAACCTGGGAATTTCTCCTCACTGCTTGAAAAATGCTGGCACTGCATCATTTACTACCTGTAAAGAGAGTGACACCGTGTAATAAGAATTCATGTCCTTATGATGCAAAACGTATATCTTATGCTATAACATATCAGATTATGCAGACCAACGGCATAGAAGCACAATCAAAAATGGAGATTCTGTTACGTTCTCTCTCTTTTCTTCAGCTTGGAATAAATAATTAGTTTATGAGGTAGGAAGAACAGCAGCTTTTTTCGTGTTTTTAGAAGAGATACAAATCCAGGAACTTTATGTAGCACTTTTCTGCCTTTCTTTTTATCTTTTTGTTTCGGTGAAAGGAAGGTTGATTAACGTCCGAGTGCACGCAATGAATGTGGAAAGTTTAGAATTTGCAGCTTCACCAAAATTGTGCAAGAAACGTAAACTAAAGCGGAATGGAAATTGTAAGAGCAGAAGCTGCAAGAAAGCTAAGAAGAACACAATCGCATCCAGTGGAACCGAATTCTGCGCAAGAAAGTTAAGTAAGAAGCTAACAACAGAGACAAATAAATGCATTTATGGCGAAGGTAGACAGTGAAACCAAAACTTACGTTCTTGCGCAAGGAGGACAAAAAACTATAATAAAGTATCAGTGGAAGATAGAAAGGAAATGGCTGGCAAGCTTACGTTTTTTCTTGCATGGAGGAGATCAAGTTCGAATTGGAAAGCGTTGTTAGCGCAAGCGCAGGTTCCAAACGCCACGTTTCTGCTGCGGCTCCGTTCTGGCTATGGCGGAGAGAATGCGGATGGGATCCCAACTGCTGCAGCTCAACGCCTCTGGCACTACGAGGTGAAAAGAAGGAATGTGAAGGGCTAGGTATGCTTTTGCTGTCGAACGGGGAGCTTCCAGCAGCTGTGTACGTACAAGGAAGAACGTGTACGAGAACCTGCGCTCTCTCTCTCTCTCTCTCTTTTCGGGAACCTGCTTTATACCAAGAAGGAGGGACAAGTCTTGAGAATTTGAGAAAGCAAGCAACAGCGGCACTGCACTAACAGCATTCGCGAATCCCTACAACAACTCTCATTTTGCCAAACTTAACACTTTCTAAATTGCCATGCGGACAGCAAAAGGGCAAACACGCATTGTTATAACTCATTGCCACGCCTCAATTCCTCTCACGTGGCAATATATTATGCTTCCTACACGTTTTATTGGTCCTTAAAGACGGACAAAATTCAAATGGTTCAGAGCCAAGGCTAACCTGGGGGCTAAGTGACACGGTGGGATGAAGGAGAGACATAGATCGTGGCAAAGTAATCTCGAGATTACTTTCTTGTACCTGAGATTACTTCGCCACGCCTCAATTCCTCTCACGTGGCAATATATTATGCTTCCTACACGTTTTATTGGCCCTTAAAGACGGACAAAATTCAAATGGTTCAGAGCCTAGGCTAACCTGGGGGCTAAGTGACACGGTGGGATGAAGGAGAGACATAGATCGTGGCAAAGTAATCTCGAGATTACTTTCTTGTACCTGAGATTACTTCGCACCCGAGCCTCGAACCCTTGACCTCACCTTTGCGACTCCCATGTCCTATCCACGAGCATCGGTGCATTTTTTGTGATGGTATGGGACCGAGATTACTATTATACCAAATGTGACCGAAAGTAATCTCGGGTGTAAAAAGTAATCTCGGGTACTCGAGATTACTTTTTGCGGTGCCGACAAGATCTACGGCGCTCGATGCTCTCACCATAGATCCCATGCCCCATGCCCGTGTCATATAGTCCTGAGGCACTGCTAGAAGAAACCCCCCTGCAGTGTTCGGGAAAAATCATTTATCCAAACATACAAAATTCCTTCCCTTGAATTTGCCAAGAGGAAATTTTAGAAACCTAGGTTTATTTTTTCGGTTTTAACACTATTTTCCTCTATTTTGGGACAGAATCTTTCATTTTCCCCTTGCCCTCAACCGACACTTTTGAAATTGAAAACGGCACCATATTAATCTGAGACACATTTTTCCTGAACATTGTCCCCCTGTTTTCTAAGGAAAAACTAGTCCGACAATTGTGATTAATGCCAAAACGTGGTGTATTTGCCAATCCGACATACGTACTGTCGGACCTACTTCAGGTTCTCAACTTATTAAATGGAATCTCAACAGATTCCATCCCAACCAAGCTTCGTGCACTTTTCCAAGCTCTGTGCACTACCAAGTCCAGAGGCCAAAAGAAGCATAGGATTCGAACATGGCACCTCCACGACAGACGAGAAGCCTCTGCTCTAAACCAATCCGCCATTGCCAATTACCTACAAATTGTCTTGCCCCTTTACTATGAGAAAAGAATTTCATGCCCTCTCTTGTCCCGTTGCTGCTCCTTCTTGCCCTCTCCTATCGTGTCCACACAAGCAACTCCTCCGGCCCCACTCGCGCGCCACCTTTTCGATTCGTCTGTTGCATGCCATGTTGTCCCACCTACTAGCAAGGATGTGTTGCCTTCAAGGCGCATCCGCCTCGCACTTAGGAACTTTTGCCAAACCACCACCCCCCCCCCCCCCCCCCCCCTTCACCTTCATATATCTTCTCTCACGTGCTTATATTCCCTCCTAATGAGGGGTTTTAAGAATTTCCCCCATCTGGTACCCTCTACTTGCCAGGATTTGTAATCAAAACGTTCATTTTTTTACCTTACAACCAGGAATTTTCATTTTCAATCATTTACACAAAAAATTGGGTTATGTGAGCAATACTAACAACTTTCATGTACTTGGGGGCCACTGGGAGTGCCTGGGTTGAAAATTGCAACCCTTTCAAGTTCCCACCTTTCCTTTGAAATCCACCATGTACACACATGGCAAAAATTTTGTAGCTCTTCCTAAGCATAGGCAAGTTGCACAACAAGGCCTTCCTTGAGGAAGGGTGTTCAATAATTAGCTTTGCACAAGGAAATGTATGTTTGTTGTAAGCCCTACAAATATCACTTTTTTAAATGTAGGAAGCCATATATAAATAACTAGTATGTGACTTGCACATTGCTACGGATAAGAAAAAGTAAGGCCTAACTCTGTGGCACTCTCCTCCCTCACCTTCCCTCAAGGTGACAACATGTGTAAACATTCTCTACGCATCGATAAAGTAGTGCTTGGTATATTCTTGGATGCTTCATTATTAAATAAAATCATCCTCGAAAGCTATTGTAAGGTAACTCTAGCAAACTATTAGAAGTCTCGTGTAGAACAATTGAGAAGATGACATCTAAAAACTCTCAAAAGACAATCTAATGAAGATCAACCCACATCGGTCAGTTTAAGGTCCCTATCAGGTGCACATGTCGAATGGGGCCCAAAATCCCTACTTGGGTGCTATGGCTATCACATGTAGTGGAGGTTATCTCCTTTCAAACGTCTACAACACCAAATGAGTTGGTTCCACTTTCGATTCTCCAACTATACGCACGAATTTGTCGCCTATCTTCGTAGGTCGCACCCTTTTTGCTCTTCATGTCCGCTACTTGACGAAGATGACCGAGCCGTCTGGCCAGGTGAATATTCACTGCAACGGATGCACCCAATAGCCAATACATCTTTTCCAGGTCAATCGCACACACGTCCAAGCGAACGTGTGTGACACGGGCCTAACTCATCCTTATAACCTTTTTAAAACATACAGTGATTGTTGGTTGCTTTTAGTTATTGTTGGTTGCTTTTAGTTACTATATTGTTCCATTAAAATGGATATTCATTGGTTAGTAAGCGATTTAGAGGTGATACAATTTTTTGCTCTTAGAATGACACAATTGTTTCAGGATCTATAGATAGAAGATATAACCCTAGTATACGTGATGTATAAGTTATGAGGATTTGTAGGCATGCATATCATGGAATATTCCAATCGTAATTTCTAAGAGCGTTGTTATCGATTAACTTTGAGATGCTCCCGCCCCACACTTCAACTCCATAAAGAAGAACCAGTGTCACCTATGCATCAAAAAGATACTTCTTGAGAACCCAACACTTGATGTTTCATGCATTACACATGTTCTCAAATGCATAATATGCTCTCTTTCCCGCTTCCAAACAACGCATAGCACATCCATGCCAATTGTGATTGGACGGAACCTCAAGGCCAAGGTACTTAAAGCTCTCAACAACTTCAAGTGTCTCATTGTTGTACACAATGCATGGCTTCTCCTTATGGTTGGTTTTCACAAGCATAACCTTTGTTTTAATTCATTCACAATCAGCCCACTATGCAAGCAAAAGTTCTCAAGAACAACCATAAGCTTTTGTGCATCTTCTAAAGTGTGTGCTAGAAGCACTACGTCATCCGCATACAACAAAATCATAATTATCGCATTGCAAATAGTGACCTCTTCAATGCCTTCTTCTTGCATAAAGTCAAGTACCATTTGTTCCACTTGATCGATGCATAGACCAAAGAGAGTTGGTGACAATGGACATCCTTGTTTAACCGCAACAGTGCTTACAAAAATTTCAAAAATTTCTCTTCCCATGCGCAATTGACAAATCACCGTCTCATAGATTCGAGAAACCACGAGCATAAACTCACTTGGCACTTGGAGTTCTTCCATCCTTCTCCACAAATTGTTACATGGAATCATATCAAAGGCTTTCTTAAAGTCCACGAAACAACAATACAATCGCTTGCCTTTCAATCGACTTTCCTCCATGAGAACGCGAAGAGTCACAAGATGATCAATGGTGCTATGGCATCAATGAAAATCCGCTTGTCCTTTTGCACGCTTGTCACTCTCTTTAGCCCAATCACTCAATTTCATATTCATTAAGCACCCAAACAACTTTGCCATAAGAGACCCAATCATTATAGTCCGGTAGTTGTTTACTTTCTTTACATCCCCTCCTTTATGCAAAAGCGTAATCCAATTAGTACTCCAATCATAAGGCATACCATGTTGAAGTGCAAGGTTGAACATATCACACATCCACTCATGGGTAAAATCTCTCGTCTAGTTGATCATCTCCGGCTTGATACCTTGAAGATCTCCCGCTTTGTGAGTGGTCAACTTTTCAAGCCCACCGCATACATCCTCAATAGTAGAAAAAGAGGACACATACATAGGAGTGAACCATAAAATGGCAAATTTTTTCAGCATTTTCTTGCCCATATAATTGCCTACAATATGTGTACATATCCCCAAGACTTAAGTTACCAAAATTCTCAACTCGCTTGCCCCTCAAGTTTTTCCAAAATCTTCCACATGCATGTGCCTTTTCTTGGACTTGAAAAAACTGTTGCTTTACTTTCCATCTTCTTCTCTTCTTTTGAATCAATGCCTTGTATGTATGCAAATGACTGTGATAGTTGTCTTTGTCCATATTTGCATCAAGCTTTATCAAGGACTTTCGAGCACTTTGACATTCTTTATCAAACCACTTTTTGCGTGATCTATCTTTGTTGATACCATGGAGATGCTTTATGGCAAAGCATTCTTCTACACAAGAACAAATAACTTTCTTGAAAGCTTCCCATTTAGTTTTCAATGGTGCATCATATTGAAGCTTTGTCATCCATAACTTTTGCTCAACCATTTCAATGTACATTGGTGCCAGTTTGAAATCCATACATAATGATAATTTCTCTTTCCTTTGGCTGAGATTATCATGCTTAGTTGCTTCTCCACATGAAAGGTCAATACATATGGTCCGATGGTCGGATTTTGGGATCCATTGGCCAAACATAAAACTCTTTATGTGATATATGATAGCTTCAGAGAGTAGCATATAGTCAATCACACTGTCCCCATTATGTCTCCTATATGTAAATCCATTGGTTCCACTCCACAAAGATACACCATTGGCAATGAGCATACCCGTGCTATTACACTAGTATAAAAGTAACTTTCCAAAGTAATTCGCCTCTTTCTCATCCATTGAAGTACGATCATACAAGTGAACTTCCTCCAACTCCCTTGAAATGTATGGCATATCAAATTGTTGAGTATCTCCTCCCACAACCGCACCCTCTACGTTCTATCGGATTTACGGCAATATGGATATCGACGGATAGGTGCAAGGCACACGTGCCTCTATTGGGCATCAAAAAATATCTGAGAGAGAGAGAGAGAGAGAGAGAGAGAGAGTGAGAGAGAGATGATTTCTATCACCTCAAACACGTCCCATCTATCCCCGACACCCCCCCCCCCCCCCCCAAAAAAAAAAAAGTCCTTTCATTTTCTTCTCCTTTAAGTTTCACTTTAACCAAGCATGAGTATGTTGCATGATTCTCGTCAAAAAATGAAAGAAACGTTTTAGCAACACACTTGTTTAACTAAACTCATATTCTTTTTTGAATCTTTTTGGTTCTACGCATAAATCTAATTAAAACGTGGTGATTTTATCACTTTTTTTGGCCTGCTAAAGGCCTTAGTACCCAAAGGGTGAAGGTCGTTCAATTTTCATTGCAGTACAAGTGTCCCTAAAGGGTTCAAAAGTCTTTTGAATAGAAAGCTATACTTAAAAAGCTGCATTTAATTTTTTGGCATGTTTGAAAAAGACTTTTGAGAACAAAAGATTAGACAATATATTCATAGGAGTTTGATCCCATGATGTGAGGTTAGTGTTGGAGAAAGGTGTGCCTAAGCTTAGCCTTGGGCCGATTGAAAATCAAGATTAGCTAATTGCAAAGGATGGTAATGGGGAAAAAAAAATTTAAAAAAATATATAACTCTTGCGTCCCTTCTCAACACAGACATAGTGGAGATGACATGGGGGGGACTTCTCTCTAAGTGCAAGTCCATGAACGGCGGGAGAAGCTTAGGTGCAAGCTTGTAGGGAAGGCGGATTTGCAAGCTCATAGGGATGCGTCGAGAAGTAGAGAAAGGCAACACATAGGCAAGGGAAGGTTTTGGCGACATGAGCAGGAGGTGAGGGCTAGGCGATGAGGGTAGATGGAATCTTGAAGTCATATTTCAATTAATGTGTATTTTATTTTAGGTGAGCGAGTAAGAGCCTTTAAAAAAAAGAGATAATATGATTTTATATTAAAACACATAACAAAAATTCCATGTGATTGTAGGCACTTAGTAAAACTTACTCTCTCTCATCCCCCCTTAACTTAGCAGGCCTTCGTGCCTCTTCACCTTGTTTATCCCAAACTCACAATAGTGAGTGGATATATATATTATCACTTATTTTTGTTAGTTGTGGCTAAACTACTACATTTACTCTATATAGAGTAGAAGATCTTTTCACTTTCCATTGTCAAAGGCTTTTCATTTCCTATAATGTTACCTTTTGGATCTATGATGTTTTCAAAACTTCTCTTTGAAGTGAGCAAATGTGTGACACGTGAAGTGTTGAGCTCTAAGCATTTTCTCAAGCTCTACTATAAAGAGTGTAAATAAATAGTTCTATTATCTATTTGATCACTAGTGCGTATCTGAGATAGTGAGAGAGTGTGTGCAAATGTGTGACACGTGAAGTGTTAAGCTCTAAGCATTTTCTCAAGCTCTACTATAAAGAGTGTAAATAAATAGTTCTATTATCTATTTGATCACTAGTGCGTATCTGAGATAGTGAGAGAGTGTGTGCATTGGAAGTGTAAGACCCATGCCTAATGTGAGCTAAAAGTTGCAACTTGCATCTTATGTCAACAAGGATTAAGTTGTTATAGCCACAAGATTTGACGCCCTATGTGCAAAGCGACTTCTCTTTGATTTAGATATCTTGATCACCTCCAAATAAGAGCATCACAAAATGTGGCTATGAATTGTAGTTGAGTTTCACGTTACAAAAGGGGGTACTTATTTGGTTGTTATATGCCTCTATTCATGGTTTTGGTTTTTCAGGATCTTTGGCCATGCCATTCTCCATCAAGACTGAGCTATGAGCGGGTAGTCCAACTAAAGTTGTGTTGGAAATAGGGTTGCAGGAAAACACACACAGCTTGGAGAAGACAAAGAAGCCCAAGGCACACAACAGAGAGTAGTATTTCTTAGTGCACAGAATGAAAGCTAAGTTAGCCCCAGAGTGATGGGCGTATATACAAAGCACAGGTGGAAAAACCTCCTATTGAGGGAAAAAATGCCCCAGCTATCCTAAGTGTGTTCACACACATCACTACCACATATGCATGGTAACGAATCCCCCCCAAGAGTGATGCGGTGAACGAGAGCTGACCCATAGTGTATAGGAAGTGTCATGCCTTGAGTGCACGATCAATCCACAAAGGGGAGTAAGCCCAAAGTGTCATGCCAAGGGCATACCCAGGGGGGTCACGGACCCGGCTCAGTAGGTGGCTGGCTACCAGTGTGGAACAGGGGATTCGGTAGCCAAGGGTTATATAAGGGAGGTTGGGTGGTGAATCCAACCAAGGCAGTTCCCTGGGCTTCATAGTGGTATCAGAGCTAAATATAGGCAAGGGTAGGCTCCTCTCATTCTTTTGCATCTGCATGTTATAGACCGTGGAGCTCCTCTCTTGCCAGGCAGGGAAGAAGTCGAGGAGGACGAACCCCTGGACATAGCCTCTTGAGGCGAAGGGTGTCGGGCTATCGACCTCCTCCATAGGCTGTGTGGGAGGGCTTGACGGATTTGCATTGCAACGGTGGGCATTTCACGCCACTGGAGCCAACCCCGGAGCGCAACACATGGGCCGTCATCTCCTCCCGAGTCTCTCGTGGCACTGTTGGTTGCCATAGCCGACAGTGCCCATGTTTTCTTTCCCACTTGTAAACGCCCTAAGGCTTTTGGCCTTGGACAATTTACTCCAATAACTTAGACAAGGGTGCATGCCCACCCCGTCACACACCTCGTACACAGTATACATAGTTTTTCACCCGGTTTTGTCGACCAAGGTGCAACATAACATCGTCGACAAGGGGCCGGGAAATTCTTCAACAAGCCGTCAATTTTTCGCAGATTCTCCAAAAATTGCAGAAATTGCAAAAGTGGGTTAAGGTTAACTTATGACGGCTTCGAGATTTTCAAACAAGTATCTATTACCACTTGTTTCTTTGGGAAGATTAAGTCGTTTGCGACATTTTAAAGGAGACGATTACGTTCAAGCGGTGTATTTGGATGGGTGGGATTACGGATTGGCAAACCTTTGATGGACTGCATAATTAGCACGGCTAATTGTCACCATTTGTGGTGGATACTACGTTTACGACCTCTTCTAGATTAAAGGTATTCTTCTTTCCTTCCTAGCACTGCACAGTCGCCATGGATTCGGATATCAACACGACTTTTGATTTCGAGCACAATACGCCCGATCCTCCCAATGATGGCCCGCAAATCGGCCCGCAAACCGGATACTCTCACTGAGGGTACCCGCGAAGTTATGGGATGAGATGACGCTTATGAATTGCTCAATATCCAAGAATTTCGAGCACTTCAAGCACACATATCAATGATGGAAATGAATTTTGCATCCTTAAACGAAAATGTCAGTAAATTATCCACTTGTGATACAGTTTATGCAACAACATGCCAAGGGTCCTGTTGACACACACATGCATGAGCACGTAGCCGATCAGGGGCAAGGACCTTCTGGTCATGGACAAGGTCCATCTCCGGATTCTCTGCACTCTCTCACTGTGAAGGAGGTGGACGTATTGTTGAAAAACACTAAGCCACCAACTTTTAAGGGAGAGGATCGAGACCGCAATAAGGATGCAGTGAATATCTTTCTCAGCAAGTGGGATGGAATTCACGCCTTACGACATACTCCGGATGCAGTCAGAGCACTGCAGACAAGTCTTACTCTGGAAGGCAAGGCCTATAAATGGTGGATGTCTCTCAAGGAGAAGAATATCATACCACAGAGTTGGACAGCCTTTGAGGCTATGTTTCGAAAAGAGTTTCTGCCCACCATGAATGAGGTAGATAGAAATTGGATGGCTTGGGACACGTGTTCCATGCGCCAACACCCATCATTGATTGAATATATCTCTCAATATCGGGATGTTATCCTCAAGTTGGAAGGGCTAGACACCTTTCAACAAGTACGTGGGTTTATCCGTGGTCTGGGGATGCTAGAGCTTAAGAAGCACGTCAAGACTCAGGACCCTAAAACACTTGAGGAAGCCATAGTGAAAGCACACATTCATGATGATCCAGATGAAAAGAGATCACATAATAATCACGTGCCTGCTAATACACATGGTAATACATGCACACAACATGGGCACAATAAAATGAAATTTCTAGAAGCCAATTATGTAGCAGCTAAAAACCCAAGGGGTCTTGTGGGCCTCTCTCTTCTGAGGAATTTGAGAAGGCTAAAAAAGAGAAGTTATACTTTCAATGTTTGGAAAGTGGCCATGGCAAAAAGGATTGTCCCAAGGGGAAATTTGCTGCTCATGGCAAGGAGAAAGCAGTATACATGGTGCAGCTACTGCCTCTTGAGTCTTCCTCACGTTTCTCCAAGTTGGAGGTAACACACACCGAGGTGGTGCATGAATGCTGTATCACAGCTTCTATGTGGCAGCAAACCTTCGGTCCACATGAGTTAGTACGTATGCATGGATCTCTTCAAGGGCACAAGGTGCGTATCTTAGTACATGACGATGCTACTCACAATTTTATTAACTACGGATTAGTTAAAAAACTCAAATTGCCCCAAACTCTGAGTTCCCACCGCTATAAGAGGTAGCAATGATGAACAGTTATGATGCCGAAGTATGGGATACTCAAGTCATAGCTGTCCCGTTTAGAAGTACAAGGCTATTCCACTTCCCTGGATTTCCAGGTTATGAATATGAAGCGGGCAGATGTAGTACTTGGTAGAGAAAGGTTGCATAGACTAGGATCATCATTGAAGTGTAGCTACAAGCACAATAGTTTGATGTTTGAATCCCATGGCACACATGTGTTGTTGTTAGGAGAGAAGGATGTACCTTCCTCACCACTGATATGTACAACAAAGCTTATGAAGCTTGTTTCTGATAATGAAATTGAAGAAGCTTTCTTGTGTTACTCATTGTGCCATTTTCTTTCCAATGTTGAATCTGTTGAACATCCCTCAATGCCGCATGCTTCTCTTCCATCTCTTCTAGCAATGGCTACTTCTCAACAAGCAAAGGTTGCTAGTGAGTTACAAAATTTATTATTGGAATTTCACGATGTTTTTCCTAATGATTTTCCATCAGGATTATCGCCGACACAATCTGTGTAACATGGCATCGACGTGGTTGCAGGCAGTAAACCACCCTACAGAATGAGTTATTTTGAAGCTGCTGAGGTGGAACGTCAGCTAGCTGACTATCTTAGCAGGGGGTTTATCCAACCGAGTTCTCCACCATGGGCTTCTCCTATCCTATTAGTGAAGAAAAAGGATGGTAATATGCGTATGTGCATAGACTACCGTGGATAAAAGTCATTGTTAAGAACAAGTACCCATTACTATGCGTGGATAAGTTGTTCGACAAGCTCACTCATGCTCGTAGTTTTATGAAGATAGATGTGGTCGGGCTATCACCAAGTATGTATTCAACTTGTTGATATACCCAAAACTGCATTCCGAACAAGGTTTGGACATTACGAGTTTCTGGTTATGCCTTTTGGGTTAACCAATGGGCCCGCAACATTCATGACACTCATGGATAGTGTCTTGAGACCGTACTTGGACAAATTTGTTATCTTTTTTCTCGAGGACATTCTCGTATATAGTGCTTCTAAGGAAGAGACACACTTGCAACATCTGAGGCAGGTGTTTGAATTGTTAGGAACAAATAATTTATATGCCAAAGAATCCAAGTGTGATTTTATCAAGGAGGAAATTCACTATCTTGGGCATGTTATCTCAGCTATTGGGTTGCACAAGTGGATGCCATTCGGAGGTGGCCTTCTCCTAAAATCTGGAAGAGTTACAGATTTTCTTGGGATTTGCAGGTTTTTATCAAGGGTTCATTAAAAACTATGCTAATATTGTTGTTCCAATGTTGGACCAACTAAAAGGCAAAGGAAAAACCTTCCAGTGGGGGGCCGCACAACAACATAGTTTTGATACACTCAAGGATGCATTAGCTATAGCTCCTATTCTAGCTATTGTGGATCCTTTGAAGCCATTTGTTTTGGAAACAGATGCCAATAATTGGGCTATTGGAGCAGTCCTTCTACAGGAGGGGAGGCCAATTGCATTCAAAAGCAAGAATCTTGATTCAGCGCAACAGAATTATTTTGCTTACAAAAATCTACGCAATAGTGTGTCTGCCTTAAAGACATGGCGACATTATTTGATTAGAGCTCAGTTTGAGATTGTGTTTGACCATGAAAGCATAAAATGGTTTACACAACAAACATACTTGAAGTCAAAAGGCCAGGTGGGTTGAGATCCTTCAGGAGTATGATGCAAAGCTCCGGTATTGTAAAGGACGATACAATGTGGTGGCTGATGCTTTTAGTCGTATGCCTGAGATCAATTCCCTTTTGTTCATGGAACTTCGCAGTGAATTTTTGGATTCTCTGAAGGGAAAATATGAGCATGATGACGCATATTCCAAAGTGTCGAGCCATGTGCAAATGAGGGATCCTTCTCACTCCAATGTTGGTAGTGTGTCATTAACCTCCACACAGAGTTCTCCTCCGTCGAGTGATGAACTACAGCGATGGAAGAAATTTTTCATCGATAATGGGTACCTACTCCACAAGGGGAGAGTTTGTGTACCGACGAACACGGACATTCAGTGCCAAATTCTTTATGAATGTCATGACACTCCAAGTGCAGGGCACCCGGGTATTCAAAATACTTATGCTCTCGTACAACGATAGTTTTACTGGCCAGGTTTACATGGCTTTGTTCAAGACTATGTCTTGCATTGCCAAAAATGTCAAGTTAACAAAGCAGAGTCCCTGAAGGCAAGAGGACTCTTACATCCTTTGGAGATTCCCACGGGAAATGGGAAAGTATCTCTATGGATTTTATTGTGGGTTTACCAACCACTGTACGAGGTCATGGCTCAGTATGGGTGGTCTAGACCGGTTGACTAAACTATGCAAGTTTATTCCAACCAAGTTGACCATAAAGACTCCAGAATTAGCTAAGTTATTTGTGGACAATCTATACAAGTTGTGTGGCTTTCTAAGTAACATTGTGAGTGATTGTGATCCCAAGTTTAACAATCATTTTTGGAGGGTTGTGTTTAAACGATTGGGTACACAACTCAACCTCAGTACAACAGATCATCTAGAAACGGATGGTCAAATTGAATGAGTTAACCAAGTGCTAGAGGATATGCTACGTGCATATGAACAAATAGACTGGGAAGAGTATCTACCTCTTCTTGAGTTTGCTTACAATAGTGCTAAGCATGTCAAAACTGGATTTAGTCCTTTCATGCTCATGTATGGTTTTCAACCCAGGTCACCCATTACGGTGGGGTTGGCAACCGAAAAACTCCAGCAGGTTAAGGATTTTCTCCAAAACCATATGGATATGCTGAAACTCGCTCATCAGAATGTCTGGCAAGCGCATAATCGGTATAAGAAGTACGCTGATGAGAAACGTCGGCAAGTTGTCTTTGAGGAAGAGAAAGAAGTGTTTTTGCGTGTGCCAAAGCATTTGAAAAGTCTGAAGACTGGGCCAACACCTAAATTATCTCCAAGATATTGTGGGCCTTTCAAGATACTCAAGCGAGTTGGTGATCGTGCCTACAAATTCTCGTTACCGACACACTCTCGTGTCCATGTGATATTTCATGTAAGCCGTTTACGTAAACGATTACATGAGGAAGACAATGTCATTGACCAACAGATTCTCGTCGACTTTGTTGAACCTCCTACCCCACCTCATGAACTTGAGCGAATTCTTGACTATCATGATTTACGTACGCGTCATCATGGACGTCCCCAAGTTTTAATTAAGTGGAAAGATCGACCTAAAGAAGGCGCCACTTGGGAAAACATTAGTGTTCTTAAGAAGAAGTTTCCCACTTTTGTTTTCCAAGGGGGGAGTAATGTCATGCCAAGGGCATACCAAGGGGGTGTCATGGGCCCAGGCCAGTAGGTGACCGATTGCCTGTGTAGAACAGGGGATTCGGTAGCCATGGGTTATATAAGGGAGGTTGGGCGGTGAATCTAGCCAAGGCAGTTCCCTGGGCTTCATACAAAGCTTTGCAAAAAGCTTCGAACTTCTCATGAGGCAAGGTTTTCCTATGTTGGCACATAAGCCAAGCTGATCTCTCTTGCTGAGAATCTCTCCCTGGCATAATGATAATGCAGCTCAATGTGCTTTGTGCGAGTATGAAAAATTGGGTTCCTTGCAACTGTCAATGCGCTCTAACTATCAGTGTGGATGATGTTGGCAGTGTCCCGTCCAACACCCAAATCAACCATAAGGCATCTGAGCTATACACACTAGTTTGTAGCTGTGAAGACTGACGTGTACTTAGCCTGACAACTGGAAGTGGCCACATTAGGTTTCTTTTTGCTCAACCATGATATGCATGAACCATGGAGCATGAAACAAAAACCACTTGTGGACACTTGGGTGTCAAAACAACTAGCCCAATCTGAGTCCGAAAAAGCATGTAAATCTGGCAACAATGATCCCCCCTTGGGATAAAACAACCCAAGATTCAAAGTGCCACTCAAGTAGTGAAAAATCATTTGGTAAAGAGTGACTTTGGCAGGATCATGAAGACTCAATTTGAAACCTCTTTCCATGGGAGTAGCAATAGGCTTGCAATCCTCAAGTCCAAACTTACAGAGTAATGATTCTATGTAGCTTGTTTGACACAAGGCAATAACACCATCACACTGCTTAAACTGTATGCTCAAGTAATGATTCACCATCCCCAAATCTTTTATCTTGAAAGTAGTATTCAAATCAGCCTTAAATTCAACAATATGTGTCTCATTTCGACCAGTGATCAACAAATCATCCACATATAGAACAACCATGAGAAGTACATCACCCTCACCCGTTACATACACAATGCTTTCATTGGACTATTATAAAAGCCTTGTTTAATCAAATGAGTGTCAAATTTCTCATACCAAGCATGAGAAAATTGCTTCAATCCATACAAATTTTTCTTACCTTTGCACACTTTGGCCTCTTGTCCTTTTTTGACAAAACCGCGAGGCTGTGTTACATAAACTTCCTCAAATATATCACCATTCAAGGAAGTAATAACAATATCTGATTGATGTACATTCCATCCAAAATGAGCTGACAATGCACAGTAGTCATACAACAAGTGGGAGCAAAAGTCTCTTTATAATCTACACCTTTGTGCTATGCATAACCTTTTGCAACAAGTCGAGGCTTATAGCGATCAATCTCACCATCCCGCTTACGTTTCAACTTGTAGACCCACTTTGTACCAATGGCCTTTTGGGAGGCAAATCACATAAAGTCCATGTGTCATTTTCTAATTGCATGGCAGCCATCCAATTTTTAGGATTATGTGCTTCATCAAAAGACAGAGGTCCCTTTACATCACATAAGCTAGAAACAGCCAAAGCATGACAATCTGAAGTATAAGATGCACGGTGAGAACTTGAACGAGTACGACTAGACAAAGGTGCATCCAAATTATTGTCACACAAAGTATGCACCGGCCATTTTGGCATACCTCTAGCTTGCTCATTTTGAACCCTTTCCACATCATGTACATTTGCATTAGTAATAGGGTGATTTGTAGCATTTTTAGAAACCCCCATAGGTTGTACATTTGCCTCACTGGAATTTACATTCAAGTTTCCACTATTGAAAAGAGGCAACAAACTGTCATAAATGTCATGTGAGCCTACATTAATGTCCCTAGTACATGAAAATAAAGGCTGAACAGAATCTTCCACAAACACAACATCCCGTGAAACCAAGACACACTTTGTTTGCAGATGGTACAACCTGTAACCTTTTCTTTTAGTACTGTAACCAACAAAAATGCATTTGATAGCCTTATTGTCCAATTTTTTGCGTTACGTTTGTGGAACCAAAGCATAAGCCAAACAACCAAAAACCTGCATGTGATCAATAAATGGCTTCCTATCATGCAATGCTTCATAAGGAGTGATAGATTGCAAAGCTTTTGTAGGACACTTGTTAAGTACATAAGTAGCACACATGATGGCCTCAAGCAAAAAGAAATGTGGCAAAGCTTGACTTTTGACCATACATTGTGGCATCTTCGTAACCGACTTGTTTTTCCTTTCAGCAATACCATTTTGCTAAGGTGTATACAACAATATACATTGGTGTTTTATCTCACAACTAGCCAGAAATGCATAAAATTCATGAGACATATACTCCACCCCTCAATCTGAACGGAGGGTTCCCATAGTACATTTAGAGACATTTTCAACCATAGACAAAAATTGCTTGAAGCACATAAACACGGCTGACTTAGCTTTAAGTGGATACACCAATGCATGCCTAGAGTAATCATCAATGAAATTCATGAAGTACAGGTAATTGCCTAAGGACAGAGTTTGCATACGCCCACAAACATCACTATGTACAAAATGCAACCTGCATGTAGCCCTTACTGAACCATCCTTTGGAAACTTTAAATGCTAGATCTTACCCAAAATACAACCTTCACAAACATGCTTCACAGGTGCTTCAAGAGGTAGCAAAGAAGCAACCTTATCAGATTTCTCCAAATGCAGCAAACTAGCAAAATTTAGATGCCCAAAACATGCATGCCAAAGTTTTGCATCTGAAACAGCCTTCAAATCCACAATTGTATTTGCGAAATTCTGCCCACACTTGCCATATAAAGTGAGCTTATACAACCCACGACATAAAATGCCAGATGCAAGAATTTTATCACCAAAATTGAGATCATGAACTGTACAATTGTCATACACAAATTTCATAACAAGACGAATTCTAGCAAGTACAAATACAGATAAAAGATTTTGTTTGATCCTAGGTACATAAAGTGCATTAACAAGTGTGAAAGAACTACCATCGCAACAATAAGCACAATCTTTCCAAGTCCCTTGGACCGGATAAGAGGCATTGTTGGCACAAGTGACTATATTCCCATGGGGGGCAGCCTCGAGAGAGGTAAACAAGTCACGATGTGAGGTAATGTGCTTTATAGCACCACTATCAAAGTACCACACATGTGAATCTGTAGCAATTGAGATACATGCATCATGAACAAAAGGGTCATAAGTGCACTCTACACTAAATGCCCACTCTGCATATACATCAACATCGCAATCTCCTTTCACAAAAGACTCTACAATAGCGGCACTTGTAGTGGAACTAGCCTCTTTCTTCTTGGGCTCTTTTGCCTTCAATTTAGGACAATGCTTGATCAAGTGATCATTAGCTTTGCAATAATGACAACGCATCTTCTTTTTGCCCTTTTCACCATAATTCCCAGAAGAGTTGCTGCTATTAGAAGCATTAGGAACATGTGATTTGGCACTCGTTGAAGAACCATGAGAAGTGGCTACATTACGTTACTACCTTTGTTTTGAGCAACAATAAAAGCATGTTCAAGTGCATGCTGTTTAGTCATGTTCTTTCTTGAAAGTGACTCCTACAATAGCAATGTGCATAATGCATCAAACTTGACAACATCAAGATTTCCTTGGGTCGTACGTCTCCAAGTACTAGCAAAAGTCTGGTAAGAATCTGGCGAAGCATCAAGAATAGTTTGTTGCAGAAATGAGTTGCTCATTTATATGCTTGATACTAGCAAGGAAAGTGTCCATGTCATCTTCCTCATGCATAATCTTCGATTCCAGCTCTTACGCGGCAGCAATGCAATTTTAGCCTCGATGCAGCTTGGATAAAGACTAGCCATAATATCCCAAGCTTGTTTTGCAGATTTAGTTGAACAAATGTGAGGAGTAATAGTGCGCTTCATAGATAATACAATTAATGCATGAGCTTGCACATGTCTAATATCCCAACAAGACTGCTCAGTCGTAGGAAAAACAGCTCCGACATCAGCAACCCTGCCACCCAAACCAGCAACATCCTCAACATCGCCTGTATCCACAGAATCAAGATGTACATCAATGTCGTACACAACATTCCAGATGCCCTTTGACACAAGAACATGTTGCATCATGTAAGCCCACATTGGGTAATTGTCCCCATCCAATTTATTCTCAGCATGTAGTGGAAAGGGAGGCTGAAATGATAGAAATTGTGAGCAGACCATGCTCTACGAGCTCACCCGAAGTATTTGTTGACCTGTTGATGCTCACCAAAGCTCGTTGAAATCTGAAGAAGTGAGCAAGCATGTGTTGGTGATGCTGGCGACTAAGCCCAGGAGGATGCAACCTACTCTAATATCAATTGTTGAAAATAGGGTTGCAAAGAAACACACACAGCTTGGAGAAGACAAAGGAGCCCAAGGCACACAACAGAGAGTAGTATTGCTTAGTGCACAAAATAAAAGAGTTAGCTCTAGAGTGATAGGTGTATATACAATGCACGGGGAAAAAACCTCGTAGTGAGGGGAAAAATGCCGTAGCAATCTTAGTGTGTTCACACACATCACTACCACATCTATACTCTTTATAATGCACCTTAAAATTTTCAAGGAAGGAGAGGGCGTCCACGTGTCACTCCCTGGTTCATTTCAAAAAACACCTTACAAAACATCTAATTTAAAATGCAAAAGTAAAGGGTAAGATTGTAAGAAATGACAGCCTTTGCAAATGTAAGAATTGACAAGCCTTTTGAAATGTAAAGTCAAAAGACTTCTATTCTATATAAAATAAATATTGAAGTTTGGTCGCACATAACAAAAAGGGGATAACTATAGTGGAGATTTTGTTACTTAATGTGAATTTACTTTTTGAAGATATAACAAAAACAGAAGATTTTTTTTTTTGTTTAATGGAAATCTAATTTTTGAAGATATATTTGGCTTTATCTTTTGAAGGGGCTTTTTTCAAGACCAATATTGATATGTTTTAGAAAATTTTGAAAGCATGTATTTCTTTAAAGAGCTTGAGAAAAAGAGAAAAGTTCGCATAACGTCGACTTGGGGCTGTCTCGCTTTGAGGACATGCATGACATGCAAATGCAGGGGTCGTTATCTACATTATTACCATGAGAGAGAGAGAGAGAGAGAGAGAGAGAGAGAGAGAGAGAGACAATCGCATTGCATGTGCGTCTTGCATGCCTGGCCAAAATGAACTGAATCCTTTGATGCAGCCTCCGTCGATGTTGTGTAGTCCTGCGCAATCGTGGGCGTTTGGATCTCCCCAGCTCAATCGCTCGGTCGGTCAGTGTGCCTCTGGTTCGAGACGAATGTGACCTCTATTGTGGTAGTAGCTCCTTCGGCTGTCCGGTGTGTGCTTTGAAGAAATTTGTGATCCGTCTCTGAGACTGGCTAGCCTCTCCTCTCATCAGGCTCTCTCTGTGTCTGTGCAACTTGAGCAAGAACAAACCCATGCATCTTTGATCCTCGTACCCCATGACTCTGGAGAGTGGTCCAAAACCCTCTCTAAACAAGCAATGGAAGGGGCCTCGTATCTCGTGGTAGACGGGGCAACAACACGTGGAGAGAGAGAGAGAGAGAGAGAGAGAGAGAGATGGATGAGTATGTCCCTTGCCATGCTATCCCTACTTGGTGTACTTCTTAGCTAAATCAAGCATTCACCAAACCATATTGCTCCATGTTGTGTTAAATTTGTGCTTTCCCGTATGGTAACTTGTCTTATAGGCCAACATGGCCTTTAAAAGACATTAACACAATAAATTTTTTATCTCTTTCTCTTTCTCTCCCTTTTCTAGTCTGTAGTCTCGTGTGAGACAATGGAGAGGAGGAGGAAGAGGGAAAAGAAACGAAAGACTTGGACATTTGAATAAATAAGAAACCTTAGCGTGCAAAGGTGAAGTTTCATGCTAGCATTCTAAAACATGAAGATGGAAAGGAAGTCAAGTTATGATAGGATGCGAAATGAAGGGACCTTTTGACAAATCAAAAAATAAATAGAAAATTTAACGCTTCACACGAAAAGGCAATCATTTTAAACCTTTAAACTGAGAAGAAAATCAAGTTATGAAAGGTATCGAAATGAAGAGACATTTTGACAAACTAAAGAAGTGATAAAATTATGAGACCTGGCCATGGAAAGATATAGAAAAGTCTTAAACAATGTCCATCAACAACATTAAGATGCTCCCAGTCTCTTTCATTACACACATATGTAGCTCCTAGTGGACATTTTGACAAACTAAACAAGTGATAAAATGACGAGACCTGCCCATGGAAACAGATAGGAGAGTTTTTTTTTTGGGCCAAACTCACAATTGTGAGTGTGCATTAAATTATCCATAAAGAAGTGTACAAAGTAACCTTACGCTTGTGTCGAGCCTTGAGGAATCCTGCAATACATCAATAAGCTACTTGGCTCAAGATAGAGGCGAGTCTTTACCCTTGATTTCTTACATGCCGTTAGCTAGTTGTAGTCATGACGATGATAATGGCTTGATTCCACTCGTCTGAGTTCTTCCTTTGTCCAATGGCAAACTTCCTGCTCTCTTGCATAATTTTCATGAAGCTAGCTGTTGAAAGATCGTTTTCGAATACTCGATAGTTCTTGGCCTTCTAGACTCGCTAAAAGTAGCAAAATCCAACAATTTGTGTACAGATTAAGTGCGCTTTACTTTTTACCACCTTCCCTCCTAAATATACATCGTTCTCGAAGAATCCTATCTTCCATGTCCTTTGAATCCATTTTGCACAGCTTGCCTACCCGGTCTCTAATCATCGGGCACTCCTTGAATAAGTGAGGGGAGTCACTTGCCATTTTGCATCCCAAGCACCTACTTGAACCAAAACCTCTGGCTAGAATTCCCCATAGAACCTTCCATAGAACCAATATGCCTGTCGGCAAAGACCCACCTAAAAACTTCCACACAAAAATCTTCATTGGTGGCCACTGTGGAGCCCAAATGTTATTAGCCATCACTACCCACCTTGATTCCGGCCATTGCTTACCCTACTGCTTGTTAAGGGGGGAGAATCAGTAGCTTTGTTAATCAACAGCCTTTGAATACTATCGAGGTGAGATATAGAAGAGTATTAAACAATGTCTATCAACAACATCTTGATGCTCTTAGTCTCTTTCATTTCTCTTCGATTACATTAATTTCATATATACACATATGTGTAGCTCTTAGTTTCATCCATTTTTGTTGTCAAGTACATAAATTCCACTAGGGCTTCTTTCGTTTCAATAACTTTTTTTTTTGGTAAAACTCATTAGGTCTCCCCAATCTCATAAAAATAAAAATTCTTTCAAAACATATTAAGTGCATAAGTGAAGGGTGAGTTTAGGAAGTGAAAAGACAAATGAAGGTGGAAAGTCAAAAAATAGATGAAGGTGAACAGTCAAAAGACACGAAAGTGAAAAATCAAAGGACCTTTTGTGTCCATATAAATAGGTGTTTCTCTTCTTCTTTCTCTTTCCTTTAGCATTTTCTTCTCTTTAAAGTGTCCTCTCTCTCTCTTTCTCTCTCTCTCTCTCTCAATGTTGTATCCGTCCTTCCCAGCTAATATTGCTGCAAATCTACGTGCTTCATCATTGCCCATTGCTGCGTGCTATAGACTAGTGCATCATTTTTATTGTTTGTTGAGGGAATCTTTGAATTAGGAATACCTTTTAATTTTTTTATAGTAATGAGTTAGTTTATCGTAAGTAAACCAAAAAATTACATACAAATCTCTACTCCTCAATCAAGCCAGGACATCCAATAGTAAAAGTCCCACATCTAGTGTAGACTAACATGGGAGCCACCCCATCTGGAGCTAACATATAGATCCATAAACAACTTGAGCAAACATAAGGATCCATATACACCATAGCAAAATACAAGAACAGACAAGGGACCCAAGTGATCCACCTCGGTTGCCACCGGATAACTAGCTTCTACCACAAACCATGCCGGAGAGTACGTTCGCAAAATGGGTGGACCCTTGGAATCTCCATCACTCGCCCATGAGGGCCATCCGAGTTAACAACTTTTAAGGTGGAAAACAAAATTTATTTCTCCACTCACTGTTGTGAGTTTTGGAAAAAAAGGTGGAAAACAAAATGTCCAATACTTACGAAGATTGCATGCATTTAGGGGTTCACCTATATCAAAGGGTTGTAACTTCAACATGGTGATTACATCACAAGGCAAGCTAAGAATTTTCAAGAAGCAATGTTTTCACATGTTCCCATGAGTACCGAACAAATGAAGAGAATCATTGTAGATTCTCTTTTTGTTCCTCTTCTCACAGCTCTCCCTCTCTCAAATTGTTTGCTGCGTACTTGCATGTAGCTCGAGTGTAGGGGTGGAGGCAGGCGTACAGAGGGGGGTATACAGGGAATCTACAAAGTAATATATTTTATTTTGTCTCCCCTAGTATATGTGGCAAAGACCACTAAATAGATTAATAATTACATTTATATGTACACGTGAAAACATACAAAGGCCTACAAATAATTATTGGCCCCAAAAATAGTTTCATATGTGCATGTAGAAGGTTGTAGTGTGAGCATTGTGATGGCACTTGGCATGCCTTAACTGCCTGCACGTTGATGGTTTAGATGGTACTAGGTCGGTTCGGATGGTATGTTGCTCATGTAGTTGGTTCCACAGTCACTTTGGCTCCATTTTGTGGTGTCGTTTTGGTTCCTTTGAATCTATGATCGGCAGTATTCGAAGCTACTCTCCAAGCATGTGATCTGCCTGTGGCAGAGGCGACTATGTGGTGGCACCTTGGCAATCTCTTATGGTGATGGGGACAAGGGCCCCTCCCTATTGATTGGTATGATCTTGTGGTTATGTTGGTCTTTAGTATCCTATTTTTGGGGTTGGCCTCCCCTACCTGGCCTCGTTTGGGTTGTTCTTATGGTATGCTTTGGCTCGATGTGAGCATGGCCTGCTTTGTATACTTTTTTGATTTCAATACATTCACCACTCACAAGTTGTGAGTTGCAAAAAATAAAATAAAATCCATCGTTTTACGAGAGTCAAGATACAAGAGCATTGCTTTCACCACCAAAGAGTCTCATTTGATTGTCTTATCTCTTAGGAGGGAAATACGTCCCCATTTGACAAGTTCATATAGATAGAGGTTTGCTAGCCCAGTTGTCGGGATGGGAGTTGAGCGAGCTTTGGAGGGAGATTTTTTCAATACTTTTACGAAAGGGGTGTCTTTTGGGAAAAAGTTTCCACGTCTTGGTTAGAGAGAGCTTTTCGGAGGGAGCTTTTTTTATTATTTCAGTTTCCAATAGAACCTTCAAACTACTATGTAGATTTTCAAAAACAATGCTTTGAACGCAACAAGAAAACAAGAAGACACAAGCCACCATCATATATTGAATTTCTAAAAAAAAAACAATATTAAAAGACCATCCACAATTTTTGAGATACAATTACATGACAGGACCAATAGATTTGAGTGATATGACTCAAGTACACTCGCTTTGATGGATAAACATATTGTTGTATAAGTCCAAGCCAAAGTAGCAAAGGAAGATGAAGTAAATATGCTTGCAAGCCATATATGGTTTGCTTTGTGCCACTCACTATGACAATTTCCAACATGTACACATTGGGCTACTTGCAATATGAACTTCATACCTCTCGCCAATGGATTTGTGAAGAAGATGTTTACACCATGAATTTCTCATGCATGTTTGTCTTTACGACAATGTGCTGCTCAATCCGAGCTTCCATGGTTACAACCGATTCTATTCTCTTGAAGGCTTGAATTGATACTCCTAGCCGATAACGCACATTTGTTGGTTTCCTTTACAAAAATCTTCTTTACTATGAGGCCTCCTGTCTCCAATTCTTGCAGCTCTGAAGCAGTCATGATTGTTTCCTTTTCCACTGGCCATGTACTGGGGACTCTTGCAAGGCATTGAGTGATTGTTACAGATCTGCCCATGTGTGATTCACACTATCATTGCAGAACCATATGAATTGAGCTTTTCAACCGCTACCATGAGCACTATCAATCCCTCCTTCCTAGGTCTGAATACCCTAAAAGGATGGCACAACATCACTTGCACCCTGTCCTTTATATTCTTCTTACAATTACCAACTCTAGATCCTAACCACCCTTGACATTGAACCCTACTTCCCTTTGGTATACAGTGGATGGCCCACATTGTCTTATGAATGTCTATCTCCTCAACCACCAGCCCACTGTCGTGTTCATTGCCTACTTGATTGTCCACTCAACTAGTTGCTTGGAGGCCTCTATAATTTTGTGGGATGTTTTGTGTGAGATACTCAAGTCGATGCAAAGCATTCTCCTCCTCACAGCTTACTTTCCTAACCTGTTTCGTCTTTTTGGCTACTGTAATATTATCCCCCTCCACCATTGGTTGTTGATAGAGCGGTGTACCTTTGAGCTCATCCTCAATCTCTCTTGCAATAGGGGCTGGCCTGGTGCTTGGTCTTGTTGTGCCCGATGAGCAATTTTTTTTTGCAGAAGGTCCAACCCCATGGTATCTGCCCTCAACAAAAGCAAACATCTTCACACTTTGAAGTAGAGCGTTTGGCAGATCAGACACGCATACACCGTACAAGCTCAACCTTTCTTTGTTTCCCTTGCCAGCAAGCCAACTCACGTGCTTTGTTTTAGCAAGGTTTTTGGTAGGAACGTATGACAGATCATCTTCTTGCAACACATATGTATTTAGAGATAGCATACCAACACCAAAATAACGTCCACCCTCAAATATTGCTTGGTAATGTTGAACCCAATGAAGTGTTTTTGCAGTGGGAGTACTGTACATGCCACCAACTTAGCCAACACTCCATTTGTGTCAAGTTGTAATCGGACACTTTTCCAGAAGCCCTCAAGCTTATATATTTTTGTAAAAACTGGTTGCCACTTCCTCGCTCCTTGCAGAATGCCATAATTCACATATACGCTTGTGCTCATCTTAGGAATTCTTATGCACGTATTGCATGGTGTGAATGTGCAAGCTTTGCTCCCAATGAAACAAGCATGAGTGCTCTCTTCCCTCCATAACCTTGTTAGGAACTCAGTTGAATACAGTTCTACCAAATTTCCAATTTGCTCTAGCCTCATCTACCATGAATCCTCTAAAATCAGTTGCATGGTGTCCATTGTCCAATAACATTGCATTCATCATTTCCAAGAACATGATTTGTGCCTGCGTGTCTTCTTCTTTCATCTCATAGATGGCAATTGTTTGCATCTCTTGAATCCTACAAAGTGAAATGATTAATCAATGCCACAAAGAAATGAAGAGAGAGTTGTATGATGTTTTCAAAGGGCTTACACAAGATCGTAGACATGTGCTGCCATCGTTGTCCACCCACAAGTCTATGCACGTGATCGAAGCAAACCTAGCTTCTTCACAAGTCCCCATTCCCATCTTGTTGCATTCTAATTACCAGCTTGACTCCAAATCATGGGTTGTTGATCGATATTTTGAATACCTAACATTTATTATCACGGTCTGTGGATTATCTTGGAAACATCATGCCAAGGAAAAACTTATACCTGCAACTATTCTTCAGCCGAAGCAATTGAGACTCTGCACCGACAAGAAATTGTGCAATAGCTGCTTCTCTCATGAAGTATTTAAACCTGAGATTAATAGAAGATACAAGGATGTCAGCCAAAAAAATGCGAATCATGTTAAAAGTTAAGAAGCTAAAATATAACCTTTGCATATGGATGAATGGCCTCATCTCCTCTAGTATAGAGAGAAGCTCATTGCTATTCAATTGCTCCCCATTTTCTCAAAAAACTGCTCCCATCACCATCTGCTTGCAAGATTTAAATGCAAATGCCTAGGTCCAATTGTTGGAGATTCAAACACTGCCCGAGACACAGGTTCTCGTGTTCATTGTATTGCCAATTGCAAAACTCCCTTTGTGGTAGGGTGGTTATGGCTCCCGATGTGGATGAACAATGTGGTCCAATTGTTTTTAGCGAGCAAGTAATAGACGGTACAAGAACACAGTCGAAGCAGAACTGGACTTTGAGAACAATGGAAGGACCTTAGAGTTCCGTTTCTTGAGCTAAACATACCAACGGACGTAATTGATGGAAACAACTTCCCTATCTAAGAAGTCTCCTTTGGCTGTCCATTTATCGCTTCAATTGAGCACGA